>NW_026894038.1:0-219585 GCF_032452875.1 Bos javanicus | reverse complement strand
GCCTGCTGACTGATTCCTGCCTACTCAGCTCTTTGTTCATTGCCTGCATGAGGCACATGATCAGTGTGTGACACCAAACATGATCAGCACATGATCAGTCACATGATCAATGCATGATAAGCCAGGTGATCAGTGCATGATCAATTACGTGATCAGTGCATGATCAGTCATGTGACCAGTGCATGATAGCTACGTGATCATTGCATGATCAGCCACATGAGCAGTGCATGATAACCACGTGATCAGTGCATGATAGCCACGTGATCAGTTCATGATTAGTCATGTGATCTGTGCATGATCAGCTGTTGACAATGTGTCGTGATCAGCCACGTGATCAGTGCATGAAGAGCCACGTGATCAGTGTAGGATCAATTACGTGATCAGTGCATGATCAGTCACGTGGATCAGTGCATGATCAGTCACGTGATCCAGGGATGATATCCACGTGAACAGTTCTTGCGCAGTCATGTGATCAGTGCATGATCACCTGTGATCAGTGCATGGATCACACGTGATCAGTGCATGGCAGCCACGTGATGAGTGCATGATTATTTAGGTGATCAATGCATGATCACCCACGTGATCAGTGCATGATAGCCACGTGATCAGTGCATGATCAGTCACGCCACGTGTATGAGGTGTCATGTGATCAGTGCATGATAGCTTTGTGATCAGTGCATGATCAGTCACGTGATCAGTGCATGATCAGCCACGTGATCAGTGCATGATAGCCACGTGATCAGTGCATGATCAGTCACGTGATCAGTGCATGCAGTCACGTGATCAGTGCATGATCAGCGCGATCAGTGCATGATCAGTCACGTGATCAGTGCATGATCAGCCACGTGATCAGTGCATGATCAGCCACGTGATCAGTGCATGATCAGTCGTGATCAGTGCATGATCAGTCACGTGATCAGTGCATGATCAGTTACGTGATCAGTGCATGATCAGTCATGTGACCAGTGCATGATCAGCCACGTGATCAGTGCATGATCAGCCACGTGATCAGTGCATGATAGCCACGTGATCAGTGCATGATAGCCACGTGATCAGTGCATGATCAGTCACGTGATCAGTGCATGATCAGCCACGTGATCAGTGCATGATCAGCCACGTGATCAGTGCATAGCCACGTGATCAGTGCATGATCAGCCACGTGATCAGTGCATGATCAGTCACGTGATCAGTGCATGATCAGCCACGTGATCAGTGCATGATCAGCCACGTGATCAGTGCATGATCAGTCACGTGATCAGTGCATGATCAGTCACGTGATCAGTGCATGATCAGCTACGTGATCAGTGCATGATCAGCCACGTGATCAGTGCATGATAGCCACGTGATCAGTGCATGATAGCCACGTGATCAGTGCATGAGCCACGTGATCAGTGCATGATCAGTCACGTGATACATGTGTGATCAGCCACGTGATCAGTGCATGATGAGCCACGTGATCAGTGCATGATCAATTACGTGATCAGTGCATGATCAGTCACGTGACCAGTACATGGTTGCTACGTGATCTTGCATGATCAGCCACGTGAGCAGAGCATGATAGCCACGTGATCAGTGCATGATCAGTCACGTGATCAGTACATGATCAGTCACTTGAACAGTGCATGATCATTTACGTGATCTGTGCATGATCAGTCACGTGACCAGTATATGGTAGCTACGTGATCATTCCATGACGAGCCACGTGAGCAGTGCATGATAGCCACGTGATGTGTGCATGATCAGTAACGTGAGCAGAGTATGATCACCACGTGATCAGTGCATGAGTGCCACGTGATCAGTGCATGATATGTCAAGTGACAGGTGTGTGATCATCCACGTGAACAGTGCATGATCAGCCACGTGATCAGTGCATGATAGCCACGTGATCAGTGCATGATCAGTTACGTGAGCAGTGTATGATCAGCCACGTGATCAGTGCATGATATCCAAGTGATCAGTGCATGATCATCACGTGATCAGTGTATGATCAGCCACGTGAACAGTGCATGCTCAGTCACGTGATCAGGGCCTGCTGAGCTGCGTGATTACTGTCTGCTCATCTGCTTGACAATTGCCAGCTGAGCTGCACGATTCCTGCCTGTCATCTGCTTGACAATTGCCAGCTGTGCTGCGTAATTCCTGCCTGCTCAGCTGCTTGATTATTGCCAGCTGAGCAGCATGATTCCTCACAGCTGAGTTCCATGATTATTGCCTGCTGACTGTTTGATTCGTGCCTACTCAGCTCTTTGATTATTGCCTCCAGAGGCACATGATCAGTGTATGATAGCAAACATGATCAGCGCATGATCAGTCACATGATCAGAGCCATTAAGTCACGTGATCACTACATGATAGTCATGTGATCAGTCCATGCTCAGTCACGGTATCAGTGCATGATCAGCCACGTGATCAGTGCATGATCTGTCACATGATTAGTGTATGATCATCCACGTGATCAGTGCATGGGCAGTCATGTGATCAGTGCATGATATAGACGTGATCAGTGCATGATCAGTCTCGTGATCAGTGCATGATAGCCACGTGATCAGTGCATGATCAGTCACCTGATGGGTGTATGATCATTCACGTGACCTGTACATGGTAGCTACATGATCATTGCATGATCAGCCACGTGAGTAGTGCATGATAGCCACGTGATCACTGCATGATCAGTCACGTGATCAGTGCATGATCAGTCATGTGACCAGTACATGGTAGCTGCGTGATCATGCATGATCAGCCACGTGAGCAGTGCATGATAGCCACGTGATCAGTGCATGATCAGTCACGTGATCAGTGCATGATCAGCCACGTGATCAGTGCATGATCAGCCACGTGATCAGTGCATGATCAGCCACGTGATCAGTGCATGATCAGTCACGTGATCAGTGTATGATCAGCCACGTGATCAGTGCATGATCAGTCACGTGATCAGTGCCTGATGAGCTGCGTGATTACTGTCTGCTCATCTGCTTGACAATTGCCAGCTGAGCTGCACGATTCCTGCCTGTCATCTGCTTGACAATTGCCACCTGTGCTGCGTAATTCCTGCCTGCTCATCTACTTGATTATTGCCAGCTGAGCAGCATGATTTCTCAGAGGTGAGTTCCATGATTATAGCCTGCTGACTGATTCCTGCCTACTCAGCTCTTTGTTCATTGCCTCCAGAGGCACATGATCAGTGTATGACACCAAACATGATCAGCGCATGATCAGTCACATGATCAGTGCATGATAAGCCACGTGATCAGTGCATGATCAGTTACGTGATCAGTGCATGATCAGTCACGTGATCAGTGCATGGTAGCTGCGTGATCAGTGCATGATCAGCCACGTGATCAGTGCATGATAGCCACGTGATCAGTGCATGATCAGTCACGTGATCAGTGCATGATCAGTCACGTGATCAGTGCATGATCAGCTACGTGATCAGTGCATGATCAGCCACGTGATCAGTGCATGATAGCCACGTGATCAGTGCATGATCAGCCACGTGATCAGTGCATGATCAGTCACGTGATAGTGTGTGATCAGCCACGTGATCAGTGCATGATCAGCCACGTGATCAGTGCATGATAGCCACGTGATCAGTGCATGATCATTCACGTGATCAGTGCATGATCAGTCACATGATCAGTGCATGATCAGCACGTGATCAGTGCATGATCAGCCACGTGATCAGTGCATGATAGCCACGTGATCAGTGCATGATCAGCCACATGATCAGTGCATGATCAGCCACGTGATCAGTGCATGATCAGTCACGTGATCATGTATGATCAGCCACGTGATCAGTGCATGATCAGCCACGTGATCAGTGCATGATCAGCCACGTGATCAGTGCATGATCAGCCACGTGATCAGTGCATGATCAGCCACGTGATCAGTGCATGATCAGCCACGTGATCAGTGCATGATCAGTCACGTGACCAGTACATGTAGCTACGTGATCATTGCATGATCAGCCACGTGATCAGTGCATGATAGCCACGTGATCAGTGCATGATCAGTCACGTGATCAGTGCATGATCAGTCACGTGATCAGTGCATGATATCCGTGCATGATCAGCCACGTGATCAGTGCATGATAGCCACGTGATCAGTGCATGATCAGTCACGTGATACGTGTGTGATCAGCCACGTGATCAGTGCATGATATCCACGTGATCAGTGCATGATAGCCACGTGATCAGTGCATGATTAGTCACGTGATCAGTGCATGATCAGTCACGTGATACGTGTGTGATCAGCCACGTGATCAGTGCATGATGAGCCACGTGATCAGTGCAGGATCAATTACGTGATCAGTGCATGATCAGTCACGTGACCAGTACATGGTTGCTACGTGATCATTGCATGATCAGCCACGTGAGCAGAGCATGATAGCCACGTGATCAGTGCATGATCAGTCACGTGATCAGTACATGATCAGTCACCTGAACAGTGTATGATCATTTACGTGATCTGTGCATGATCAGTCACGTGACCAGTATATGGTAGCTACGTGATCATTCCATGACGAACCACGTGAGCAGTGCATGATAGCCACGTGATGTGTGCATGATGAGTTACGTGAGCAGAGTATGATCAGCCACGTGATCAGTGCATGAGTGCCACGTGATCAGTGCATGATATGTCACGTGACAGGTGTGTGATCAGCCACGTGAACAGTGCATGTTCAGCCACGTGATCAGTGCATGATAGCCACGTGATCAGTGCATGATCAGTTACGTGAGCAGTGTATGATCAGCCACGTGATCAGTGGATGGTCAGACACGTGAACAGTGTATGATCAGCCACGTGATCAGTGCATGATATCCAAGTGATCAGTGCATGATCAATCACGTGATCAGTGTATGATCAGCCACGTGAACAGTGCATGCTCAGTCACGTGATCAGGGCCTGCTGAGCTGCGTGATTACTGTCTGCTCATCTGCTTGACAATTGCCAGCTGAGCTGCACGATTCCTGCCTGTCATCTGCTTGACAATTGCCAGCTGTGCTGCGTAATTCCTGCCTGCTCAGCTGCTTGATTATTGCCAGCTGAGCAGCATGATTCCTCACAGCTGAGTTCCATGATTATTGCCTGCTGACTGTTTGATTCGTGCCTACTCAGCTCTTTGTTTATTGCCTCCAGAGGCACATGATCAGTGTATGATAGCAAACATGATCAGCATGATCAGTCACATGATCAGCGCCATTAAGTCACGTGATCACTACATGATAGTCATGTGATCAGTCCATGCTCAGTCACGGTATCAGTGCATGATCAGCCACGTGATCAGTGCATGATTTGTCACATGATTAGTGTATGATCATCCACGTGATCAGTGAATGGGCAGTCATGTGATCAGTGCATGATATAGACGTGATCAGTGCATGATCAGTCTCGTGATCAGTGCATGATAGCCACGTGATCAGTGCATGATCAGTCACCTGATGGGTGTATGATCATTCACGTGACCTGTACACGGTAGCTACATGATCATTGCATGATCAGCCACGTGAGTAGTGCATGATAGCCACGTGATCAGTGCATGATCAGTCACGTGATCAGTGCATGATCAGTCATGTGACCAGTACATGGTAGCTGCGTTAACATTGCATGATCAGCCACGTGAGCAGTGCATGATAGCCACGTGATCAGTGCATGATCAGTCACGTGATCAGTGCATGATCAGCCACGTGATCAGTGCATGATCAGCCACGTGATCAGTGCATGTCAGCCAAGTGATCAGTGCATGATAGCCACGTGATCAGTGCATGATCAGTCACGTGATCAGTGCATGATCAGCCACGTGATCAGTGCATGATCAGCCACGTGATCAGTGCATGATCAATTACGTGATCAGTGCATGATCAGTCACGTGACCAGTGCATGATAGCTACGTGATCATTGCATGATCAGCCACGTGATCAGTGCATGATAGCCACGTGATCAGTGCATGATCAGCCACGTGATCAGTGCATGATCAGTCACGTGATCAGTGCATGATCAGCCACGTGATCAGTGCATGATCAGTCATGTGATCAGTGCATGATAGCACGTGATCAGTGCATGATCAGTCCCGTGATCAGTGCATGATCAGCCACGTGATCAGTGCATGATAGCCACGTGATCAGTGCATGATCAGTCACGTGATCAGTGCATGATCAGCCACGTGATCAGTGCATGATCAGCCACGTGATCAGTGCATGATCAGTCACGTGATCAGTGCATGATAGCCGTGATCAGTGCATGATCAGCCACGTGATCAGTGCATGATAGCCACGTGATCAGTGCATGATCAGTCACGTGATCAGTGCATGATCAGTCACGTGATCAGTGCATGATCAGTCACGTGATCAGTGCATGATCAGTCACGTGATCAGTGCATGATCAATTACGTGATCAGTGCATGATCAGTCACGTGATCAGTGCATGATAGCTACGTGATCATTGCATGATCAGCCACGTGATCAGTGCATGATAGCCACGTGATCAGTGCATGATCAGCCACGTGATCAGTGCATGATCAGTCACGTGATCAGTGCATGATCAGCCACGTGATCAGTGCATGATCAGTCACGTGATCAGTGCATGGTAGCTACGTGATCAGTGCATGATCAGCCACGTGATCAGTGCATGATAGCCACGTGATCAGTGCATGATCAGTCACGTGATAGTGCATGATCAGCCACGTGATCAGTGCATGATGATCAGTGCATGATAGCCACGTGATCAGTGCATGATCAGTCACGTGATCAGTGCATGATCAGCCACGTGATCAGTGCATGATCAGCCACGTGATCAGTGCATGATCAGTCACGTGATCAGTGCATGATCAGCCACGTGATCAGTGCATGATCAGTCACGTGACCAGTACATGGTAGCTACGTGATCAGTGCATGATCAGCCACGTGATCAGTGCATGATAGCTACGTGATCAGTGCATGATCAGTCACGTGATACATGTGTGATCAGCCACGTGATCAGTGCATGATATCCACGTGATCAGTGCATGATAGCCACGTGATCAGTGCATGATTAGTCACGTGATCAGTGCATGATCAGTCACGTGATACGTGTGTGATCAGCCACCGGATCAGTGCGTGATGAGCCACGTGATCATTGCAGGATCAATTACGTGATCAGTGCATGATCAGTCACGTGACCAGTACATGGTTGCTACGTGATCGTTGCATGATCAGCCACGTGAGCAGAGCATGATAGCCACATGATCAGTGCATTATCAGTCACATGATCAGTACATGATCAGTCACGTGAACAGTGCATGATCATTTACGTGATCAGTGCATGATCAGTCACGTGACCAGTATATGGTTGCTACGTGATCATTCCATGACGAGCCACGTGAGCAGTGCATGATAGCCACGTGATGTGTACATGATGAGTTACGTGAGCAGTGTATGATCAGCCACGTGATCAGTGCATGAGTGCCATGTGATCCGTGCATGATATGTCACGTGACAGGTGTGTGATCAGCCACGTGACCAGTGCATGTTCAGACACGTATTCAGTGCATGATAGCCACGTGATCAGTGCATGATCAGTTACGTGAGCAGTGTATGATCAGCCACGTGATCAGTGCATGGTCAGACACGTGAACACTGTATGATCAGCCACGTGATCAGTGCATGATATCCAAGTGATCAGTGCATGATCAATCACGTGATCAGTGTATGAGCAGCCACGTGAACAGTGCATGCTCAGTCACGTGATCAGGGCCTGCTGAGCTGCGTGATTACTGTCTGCTCATCTGCTTGACAATTGCCAGCTGAGCTGCACGATTCCTGCCTGTCATCTGCTTGACAATTGCCAGCTGTGCTGTGTAATTCCTGCCTGCTCAGCTGCTTGATTATTGCCAGCTGAGCAGCATGATTCCTCACAGCTGAGTTCCATGATTATTGCCTGCAGACTGTATGATTCGTGCCTACTCAGCTCTTTGTTTATTGCCTCCAGAGGCACATGATCAGTGTATGATAGCAAACATGATCAGCGCATGATCAGTCACATGATCAGCGCCATTAAGTCACGTGATCACTACATGATATTCATGTGATCAGTCCATGCTCAGTCACGGTATCAGTGCATGATCAGCCACGTGATCAGTGCATGATCTGTCACATGATTAGTGTATGATCATCCACGTGATCAGTGCATGGGCAGTCATGTGATCAGTGCATGATATAGACGTGATCAGTGCATGATCAGTCTCGTGATCAGTGCATGATAGCCACGTGATCAGTGCATGATCAGTCACCTGATGGGTGTATGATCATTCACGTGACCTGTACATGGTAGCTACATGATCATTGCATGATCAGCCACGTGAGTAGTGCATGATAGCCACGTGATCACTGCATGATCAGTCACGTGATCAGTGCATGATCAGTCATGTGACCAGTACATGGTAGCTGCGTGATCATGGCATGATCAGCCACGTGAGCAGTGCATGATAGCCACGTGATCAGTGCATGATCAGACACGAGATCAGTGCATGATCAGTCACGTGATCAGTGCATGATCAGCCACGTGATCAGTGCATGACCAGGCATGTGATCAGTGTATGTCCAGCCAAGTGATCAGTGCATGATAGTCACGTGATCAGTGCATGATCAGTCACTTGATCAGTGTATGATCAGCCACGTGATCAGTGCATGATCAGCCACATGATCAGTGCATGATCAATTACGTTATCAGTGCATGATCAGTCAAGTGACCAGTACATGGTAGCTACGTGATCATTGCAAGATCAGCCACGTGAGCAGTGCATGATAGCCACGTGATCAGTGCATGATCAGCCATGTGATCAGTGCATGATCAGTCACGTGATCAGTTCATGGTCAGTCACGTGATCAGTGCATGATCATCCACGTGATCAGTGCATGTGGAGTCATATAGTCAATGCATGATAGCGCCGTGATCAGTGCACGATCAGTCCCGTGATGAGTGTATGATCAGCCAAGTGATCAGTGCAAGATAGCTACGTGATCAGTGCATGATCAGTCACATGATCAGTGCATGATCAGTCACGTGATAGGTGTGTGATCAGCCATGTGAACAGTGCATGCTCAGTCACGTGATCAGGGCCTGCGGAGCTGCGTGATTACTGTCTGCTCATCTGCTTGACAATTTCCAGCTGAGCTGCACGATTCCTGCCTGTCATCTCCTTGACAATTGCCACCTGTGCTGCGTAATTCCTGCCTGCTCATCTACTTGATTATTGCCAGCTGAGCAGCATGATTTCTCAGAAGTGAGTTCCATGATTATAGCCTGCTGACTGATTCCTGCCTACTCAGCTCTATGTTCATTGCCTCCAGAGGCACATGATCAGTGTGTGACACCAAACATGATCAGCACATGATCAGTCACATAATCAATGCATGATAAGCCAGGTGATCAGTGCATGATCAATTACGTGCTCAGTGCATGATCAGTCATGTGACCAGTACATGGTAGCTGCGTGATCATTGCATGATCAGCCACGTGAGCAGTGTATGATCAGTCACGTGATCAGAGCATGATCAGCCACCTGATCAGTGCATGATCAGTCACGTGACCAGTACATGGTAGCTACGTGATCATTGCATGATCAGCCACGTGATCTGTGCATGATAGCCACGTGATCAGTGCATGATCAGTCACGTGATACATGTGTGATCAGCCACGTGATCAGTGCATGATATCCACGTGATCAGTGCAGGATAGCCACGTGATCACTTCATGATTAGTCACGTGATTTGTAAATGATCAGTCACGTGATACGTGTCTGATCAGCCACCGGATCAGTGCGTGATGAGCCACGTGATCAGTGCAGGATCAATTACGTGATCAGTGCATGATCAGTCACGAGACCAGTACATGGTTGCTACGTGATCGTTGCATGATCAGCCACGTGAGCAGAGCATGATAGCCACGTGATCAGTGCATTATCAGTCACATGATCAGTACATGATCAGTCACGTGAAGAGTGCATTATCATTTACGTGATCTGTGCATGATCAGTCACGTGACCAGTATATGGTAGCTTCGTGATCATTCCATGAAGAACCACGTGAGCAGTGCATGATAGCCACGTGATGTGTGCATGATGAGTTACGTGAGCAGTGTATGATCAGCCACGTGATCAGTGCATGAGTGCCACGTGATCCGTGCATGATATGTCACGTGACAGGTGTGTGATCAGCCACGTGAGCAGTGCATGTTCAGCCACGTATTCAGTGCATGATAGCCACGTGATCATTGCATGATCAGTTACGTGAGCAGTGTATGATCAGCCACATGATCAGTGCATGGTCAGACACGTGAACAGTGTATGATCAGCCACGTGATCAGTGCATGATATCCAAGTGATCAGTGCATGATCAATCACGTGATCAGTGTCTGAGCAGCCACGTGAACAGTGCATACTCAGTCACGTGATCAGGGCCTGCTGAGCTGCGTATTTACTGTCTGCTCATCTGCTTGACAATTGCCAGCTGAGCTGCACGATTCCTGCCTGTCATCTGCTTGACAATTGCCAGCTGTGCTGTGTAATTCCTGCCTGCTCAGCTGCTTGATTATTGCCAGCTGAGCAGCATGATTCCTCACAGCTGAGTTCCATGATTATTGCCTGCTGACTGTATGATTCGTGCCTACTCAGATCTTTGTTTATTGCCTCCAGAGGCACATGATCAGTGTATGATAGCAAACATGCTCAGCGCATGATCAGTCACATGGTCAGCGCCATTAAGTCACGTGATCACTACATGATAGTCATGTGATCAGTCCATGCTCAGTCACGGTATCAGTGCATGATCAGCCACGTGATCAGTGCATGATCTGTCACATGATTACTGTATGATCATCCACGTGATCAGTGCATGGTCAGTCTTGTGATCGGTGGATGATATAGACGTTATCAGTGCATGATCATTCTCGTGATCAGTGCATGATAGCCACGTGATCTGTGCATGATCAATCACCTGATGGGTGTATGATCATTCACGTGACCTGTACATGGTAGCTACATGATCATTGCATGATCAGCCACGTGAGTAGTGCACGATAGCCACGTGATCACTGAATGATCAGTCACGTGATCAGTGCATGATCAGTCATGTGACCAGTACATGGTAGCTGCGTGATCATCGCATGATCAGCCACGTGAGCAGTGCATGGTAGCCACGTGATCAGTGCATGATCAGACACGAGATCAGTGCATGATCAGTCACGTGATCAGTGCATGATCAGCCACGTGATCAGTGCATGACCAGGCACGTGATCAGTGTATGTCCAGCCAAGTGATCAGTGCATGATAGCCACGTGATCAGTGCATGATCAGTCACGTGATCAGTGCAAGATCAGTCACGTGATCAGTGTATGATCAGCCACGTGATCAGTGCATGATCAGCCACATGATCAGTGCATGATCAATTACGTGATCAGTGCATGATCAGTCACGTGACCAGTACATGGTAGCTACGTGATCATTGCCAGATCAGCCACGTGAGCAGTGCATGATAGCCACGTGATCAGTGCATGATCAGCCATGTGATCAGTGCATGATCAGTCACTTGATCAGTGCATGGTCAGTCACGTGATCAGTGCATGATCAGTCACGTGATAGGTGTGTGATCAGCCACGTGAACAGTGCATGCTCAGTCACGTGATCAGGGCCTGCTGAGCTGCGTGATTACTGTCTGCTCATCTGCTTGACAATTTCCAGCTGAGCTGCACGATTCCTGCCTGTCATCTCCTTGACAATTGCCACCTGTGCTGCGTAATTCCTGCCTGCTCATCTACTTGATTATGGCCAGCTGAGCAGCATGATTTCTCAGAGCTGAGTTCCATGATTGTAGCCTGCTGACTGATTCCTGCCTACTCAGCTCTATGTTCATTGCCTCCAGAGGCACATGATCAGTGTGTGACACCAAACATGATCAGCACATGATCAGTCACATAATCAATGCATGATAAGCCAGGTGATCAGTGCATGATCAATTACGTGATCAGTGCATGATCAGTCACCTGATGGGTGTATGATCAGTCATGTGACCAGTACATGGTAGCTGCGTGATCATTGCATGATCAGCCACGTGAGCAGTGCATGATAGGCACGTGATCAGTGCATGATCAGTCACGTGATCTGTGCATGATCAGTCACGAGATCAGTGCATGATCAATTACCTGATCAGTGCATGATCAGTCACGTGACCAGTGCATGGTAGCTACGTGATGATTGCATGATCAGCCACGGGAGCAGTGCATGATAGCCACGTAATCAGTGCATGATCAGCCACGTGATCAGTGCATGATCAGTCACGTGATCAGTGTATGATCAGCCACGTGATCAGTGCATGATCAGTCACGTGATCTGTGCATGATCAGTCACGAGATCAGTGCATGATCAATTACCTGATCAGTGCATGATCAGTCATGTGACCAGTACATGGTAGCTGTGTGATCATTGCATGATCAGCCACGTGAGCAGTGCATGATAGCCACGTAATCAGTGCATGATCAGCCACGTGATCAGTGCATGATCAGTCACGTGATCAGTGCATGATCAGCCACCTGATCAGTGAATGATCAGTCACGTGACCAGTACATGGTAGGTAGGTGATCATTGCATGATCAGCCACGTGATCTGTACATGATAGCCACGTGATCAGTGCATGATCAGTCACGTGATACATGTGTGATCAGCCACGTGATCTGTGCATGATATCCACGTGATCAATGCAGGATAGCCACGTGATCACTTCATGATTAGTCACGTGATCTGTAAATGATCAGAGACGTGATACGTGTCTGATCAGCCACCGGATCAGTGCGTGATGAGCCACGTGATCAGTGCAGGATCAATTACGTGATCAGTGCATGATTAGTCACGAGACCAGTACATTGTTGCTACGTGATCGTTGCATGATCAGCCAAGTGAGCAGAGCATGATAGCCACATGATCAGTGCATTATCAGTCACATGATCAGTACATGATCAGTCACGTGAACAGTGCATGATCATTTACGTGATCTGTGCATGATCAGTCACGTGACCAGTATATGGTAGCTTCGTGATCATTCCATGAAGAACCACATGAGCAGTGCATGATAGCCACGTGATGTGTGCATGATGAGTTACGTGAGCAGTGTATGATCAGCCACGTGATCAGTGCATGAGTGCCACGTGATCCGTGCATGATATGTCACGTGACAGGTGTGTGATCAGCCACGTGATCAGTGCATGATCAGCCACGTGATCAGTGCATGATCAGTCACGTGACCAGTACATTGTAAGTACGTGATCATTGCATGATCAGCCACGTGATCTGTGCATGATATCCACGTGATCAGTGCATGATCTGTCCCGTGATACATGCGTGATCACCCACGTGATCAGTGCATGGTATCCACGTGATCAGTACACGATAGCCACGTGATCACTTCATGATTAGTCACGTGATCTGTAAATGATCAGTCACGTGATACGTGTCTGATCAGCCACCGGATCAGTGCGTGATGAGCCACGTGATCAGTGCAGGATCAATTACGTGATCAGTGCATGATCAGTCACGAGACCAGTACATGGTTGCTACATGATCGTTGCATGATCAGCCACGTGAGCAGAGCATGATAGCCACGTGATCAGTGCATTATCAGTCACATGATCAGTACATGATCAGACACTTGAACAGTGCCTGATCATTTACGTGATCAGTGCATGATCAGTCACATGACCAGTATATGGTAGCTTCGTGATCATTCCATGAAGAACCACGTGAGCAGTGCATGATAGCCACGTGATGTGTGCATGATGAGTTACGTGAGCAGTGTATGATCAGCCACGTGATCAGTGCATGTTCAGCCACGTATTCAGTGTATGATAGCCACGTGATCTGTGCATGATCAGTTATGTGAGCAGTGTATGATCAGCCACGTGTTCAGTGCATGGTCAGACACGTGAACATTGTATGATCAAACACGTGATCAGTGCATGATATCCAAGTGATCAGTGCATGATCAATCACGTGATCAGTGTATGAGCAGCCACGTGAACAGTGCATACTCAGTCACGTGATCAGTGCCTGCTGAGCTGCGTATTTACTGTCTGCTCATGTGCTTGACAATTGCCAGCTGAGCTGCACGATTCCTGCCTGTCATCTGCTTGACAATTGCCAGCTGTGCTGCGTAATTCCTGCCTGCTCAGCTGCTTGATTATTGCCAGCTGAGCAGCATGATTCCTCACAGTTGAGTCCCATGATTATTGCCTGCTGACTGTATGATTCGTGCCTACTCAGCTCTTTGTTTATTGCCTCCAGAGGCACATGATCAGTGTATGATAGCAAACATGATCAGCGCATGATCAGTCACATGATCAGCGCCATTAAGTCACGTGATCACTACATGATAGTCATGTGATCAGTCCATGCTCAGTCACGGTATCAGTGCATGATCAGCCACGTGATCAGTGCATGATCTGTCACATGATTAGTGTATGATCATCCACGTGATCAGTGCATGGGCAGTCATGTGATCAGTGCATGATATAGACGTGATCAGTGCATGATCAGTCTCGTGATCAGTGCATGATAGCCACGTGATCAGTGCATGATCAGTCACCTGATGGGTGTATGATCATTCACGTGACCTGTACATGGTAGCTACATGATCATTGCATGATCAGCCACGTGAGTAGTGCATGATAGCCACGTGATCACTGCATGATCAGTCACGTGCTCAGTGCATGATCAGTCTTGTGACCAGTACATGGTAGCTGCGTGATCATCGCATGATCAGCCACGTGAGCAGTGAATGATAGCCACGTGATCAGTGCATGATCAGCCATGTGATCAGTGCATGATCAGTCACGTGATCAGTTCATGGTCAGTCACGTGATCAGTGCATGATCATCCACGTGATCAGTGCATGTATAGTCATATAGTCAATGCATGATAGCGCCGTGATCAGTGCACGATCAGTCCCGTGATGAGTGTATGATCAGCCAAGTGATCAGTGCAAGATAGCTACGTGATCAGTGCATGATCAGTCACATGATCAGTGCATGATCAGTCACGTGATAGGTGTGTGATCAGCCATGTGAACAGTGCATGCTCAGTCACGTGATCAGGGCCTGCTGAGCTGCGTGATTACTGTCTGCTCATCTGCTTGACCATTTCCAGCTGAGCTGCACGATTCCTGCCTCTCATCTCCTTGACAATTGCCACCTGTGCTACGTAATTCCTGCCTGCTCATCTACTTGATTATTGCCAGCTGAGCAGCATGATTTCTCAGAGCTGAGTTCCATGATTATAGCCTGCTGACTGATTCCTGCCTACTCAGCTCTATGTTCATTGCCTCCAGAGGCACATGATCAGTGTGTGACACCAAACATGATCAGCACATGATCAGTCACATGATCAATGCATGATAAGTCAGGTGATCAGTGCATGATCAATTATGTGATCAGTGCATGATCAGTCACGTGACCAGTACATGGTAGCTGTGATCATTGCATGATCAGCCACGTGATCTGTGCATGATAGCCACGTGATCAGTGCATGATCAGTCACGTGATACATGTGTGATCAACCACGTGATCTGTGCATGATATCCACGTGATCAGGGCAGGATAGCCACATGATCACTTAATGATTAGTCACGTGATTTGTAAATGATCAGTCACGTGATACGTGTCTGATCAGCCACCGGATCAGTGCGTGATGAGCCACGTGATCAGTGCAGGATCCATTACGTGATCAGTGCATGATCAGTCACGAGACCAGTACATGGTTGCTACGTGATCGTTGCATGATCAGCCACGTGAGCAGAGCATGATAGCCACGTGATCAGTGCATTATCAGTCACATGATCAGTACATGATCAGTCACGTGAAGAGTGCATGATCATTTACGTGATCTGTGCATGATCAGTCACGTGACCAGTATATGGTAGCTTCGTGATCATTCCATGAAGAACCACGTGAGCAGTGCATGATAGCCACGTGATGTGTGCATGATGAGTTACGTGAGCAGTGTATGATCAGCCACGTGATCAGTGCATGAGTGCCACGTGATCCGTGCATGATATGTCACGTTACAGGTGTGTGATCAGCCACGTGAGCAGTGCATGTTCAGCCACGTATTCAGTGCATGATAGCCACGTGATCATTGCATGATCAGTTACGTGAGCAGTGTATGATCAGCCACATGATCAGTGCATGGTCAGACACGTGAACAGTGTATGATCAGCCACGTGATCAGTGCATGATATCCAAGTGATCAGTGCATGATCAATCACGTGATCAGTGTCTGAGCAGCCACGTGAACAGTGCATACTCAGTCACGTGATCAGTGCCTGCTGAGCTGCGTATTTACTGTCTGCTCATCTGCTTGACAATTGCCAGCTGAGCTGCACGATTCCTGCCTGTCATCTGCTTGACAATTGCCAGCTGTGCTGTGTAATTCCTGCCTGCTCAGCTGCTTGATTATTGCCAGCTGAGCAGCATGATTCCTCACAGCTGAGTTCCATGATTATTGCCTGCTGACTGTATGATTCGTGCCTACTCAGATCTTTGTTTATTGCCTCCAGAGGCACATGATCAGTGTATGATAGCAAACATGCTCAGCGCATGATCAGTCACATGGTCAGCGCCATTAAGTCACGTGATCACTACATGATAGTCATGTGATCAGTCCATGCTCAGTCACGGTATCAGTGCATGATCAGCCACGTGATCAGTGCATGATCTGTCACATGATTACTGTATGATCATCCACGTGATCAGTGCATGGGCAGTCTTGTGATCAGTGGATGATATAGACGTTATCAGTGCATGATCATTCTCGTGATCAGTGCGTGATAGCCACGTGATCAGTGCATGATCAGTACCTGATGGGTGTATGATCATTCACGTGACCTGTACATGGTAGCTACATGATCATTGCATGATCAGCCACGTGAGTAGTGCACGATAGCCACGTGATCACTGAATGATCAGTCACGTGATCAGTGCATGATCAGTCATGTGACCAGTACATGGTAGCTGCGTGATCATGCATGATCAGCCACGTGAGCAGTGCATGGTAGCCACGTGATCAGTGCATGATCAGACACGAGATCAGTGCATGATCAGTCACGTGATCAGTGCATGATCAGCCACGTGATCAGTGCATGACCAGGCACGTGATCAGTGTATGTCCAGCCAAGTGATCAGTGCATGATAGCCACGTGATCAGTGCATGATCAGTCACGTGATCAGTGCAAGATCAGTCACGTGATCAGTGTATGATCAGCCACGTGATCAGTGCATGATCAGACATATGATCAGTGCATGATCAATTACGTGATCAGTGCATGATCAGTCACGTGACCAGTACATGGTAGCTACGTGATCATTGCCAGATCAGCCACGTGAGCAGTGCATGATAGCCACGTGATCAGTGCATGATCAGCCATGTGATCAGTGCATGATCAGTCACTTGATCAGTGCATGGTCAGTCACGTGATCAGTGCATGATCAGTCACGTGATAGGTGTGTGATCAGCCACGTGAACAGTGCATGCTCAGTCACGTGATCAGGGCCTGCTGAGCTGCGTGATTACTGTCTGCTCATCTGCTTGACAATTTCCAGCTGAGCTGCACGATTCCTGCCTGTCATCTCCTTGACAATTGCCACCTGTGCTGCGTAATTCCTGCCTGCTCATCTACTTGATTATGGCCAGCTGAGCAGCATGATTTCTCAGAGCTGAGTTCCATGATTGTAGCCTGCTGACTGATTCCTGCCTACTCAGCTCTATGTTCATTGCCTCCAGAGGCACATGATCAGTGTGTGACACCAAACATGATCAGCACATGATCAGTCACATAATCAATGCATGATAAGCCAGGTGATCAGTGCATGATCAATTACGTGATCAGTGCATGATCAGTCACGTGATCGGTGTATGATCAGTCATGTGACCAGTACATGGTAGCTGCGTGATCATTGCATGATCAGCCACGTGAGCAGTGCATGATAGGCACGTGATCAGTGCATGATCAGTCACGTGATCTGTGCATGATCAGTCACGAGATCAGTGCATGATCAATTACCTGATCAGTGCATGATCAGTCACGTGACCAGTGCATGGTAGCTACGTGATCATTGCATGATCAGCCACGGGAGCAGTGCATGATAGCCACGTAATCAGTGCATGATCAGCCACGTGATCAGTGCATGATCAGTCACGTGATCAGTGTATGATCAGCCACGTGATCAGTGCATGATCAGTCACGTGATCTGTGCATGATCAGTCACGAGATCAGTGCATGATCAATTACCTGATCAGTGCATGATCAGTCATGTGACCAGTACATGGTAGCTGTGTGATCATTGCATGATCAGCCACGTGAGCAGTGCATGATAGCCACGTAATCAGTGCATGATCAGCCACGTGATCAGTGCATGATCAGTCACGTGATCAGTGCATGATCAGCCACGTGATCAGTGCATGATCAGTCACGTGACCAGTACATGGTAGCTACGTGATCATTGCATGATCAGCCACGTGATCAGTGCATGATAGCCACGTGATCAGTGCATGATCAGTCACGTGATACATGTGTGATCAGCCACGTGATCAGTGCATGATATCCACGTGATCAGTGCAGGATAGCCACGTGATCAGTGCATGATCAGTCACGTGATCAGTGCATGATCAGTCACGTGATACGTGTGTGATCAGCCACCGGATCAGTGCATGATGAGCCACGTGATCAGTGCAGGATCAATTACGTGATCAGTGCATGATCAGTCACGAGACCAGTACATGGTTGCTACGTGATCGTTGCATGATCAGCCACGTGAGCAGAGCATGATAGCCACGTGATCAGTGCATTATCAGTCACGTGATCAGTACATGATCAGTCACGTGAACAGTGCATGATCATTTACGTGATCTGTGCATGATCAGTCACGTGACCAGTATATGGTAGCTTCGTGATCATTCCATGACGAACCACGTGAGCAGTGCATGATAGCCACGTGATGTGTGCATGATGAGTTACGTGAGCAGTGTATGGTCAGCCACGTGATCAGTGCATGAGTGCCACGTGATCAGTGCATGATATGTCACGTGACAGGTGTGTGATCAGCCACGTGAACAGTGCATGTTCAGCCACGTGATCAGTGCATGATAGCCACGTGATCAGTGCATGATCAGTTACGTGAGCAGTGTATGATCAGCCACGTGATCAGTGCATGGTCAGACACTTGAACAGTGTATGATCAGCCACGTGATCAGTGCATGATATCCAAGTGATCAGTGCATGATCAATCACGTGATCAGTGTATGATCAGCCACGTGAACAGTGCATGCTCAGTCACGTGATCAGTGCCTGCTGAGCTGCGTGATTACTGTCTGCTCATCTGCTTGACAATTGCCAGCTGAGCTGCACGATTCCTGCCTGTCATCTGCTTGACAATTGCCAGCTGTGCTGCGTAATTCCTGCCTGCTCAGCTGCTTGATTATTGCCAGCTGAGCAGCATGATTCCTCACAGCTGAGTTCCATGATTATTGCCTGCTGACTGTATGATTCGTGCCTACTCAGCTCTTTGTTTATTGCCTCCAGAGGCACATGATCAGTGTATGATAGCAAACATGATCAGCGCATGATCAGTCACATGATCAGCGCCATTAAGTCACGTGATCACTACATGATAGTCATGTGATCAGTCCATGCTCAGTCACGGTATCAGTGCATGATCAGCCACGTGATCAGTGCATGATCAGTCACGTGATCAGTGCATGATCAGTCACGTGATCAGTGCATGATCAATTACGTGATCAGTGCATGATCAGTCACGTGACCAGTGCATGGTAGCCACGTGATCAGTGCATGATCAGCCACGTGATCAGTGCATGATAGCCACGTGATCAGTGCATGATCAGCCACGTGATCAGTGCATGATCAGTCACGTGATCAGTGCATGATCAGCCACGTGATCAGTGCATGATCAGTCACGTGACAGTACATGGTAGCTACGTGATCAGTGCATGATCAGCCACGTGATCAGTGCATGATAGCCACGTGATCAGTGCATGATCAGTCACATGATGTGTGATCAGCCACGTGATCAGTGCATAATATCAGTGCATGATAGCCACGTGATCAGTGCATGATCAGTCACGTGATCAGTGCATGATCAGTCACGTGATCAGTGCATGATCAGCCACGTGATCAGTGCATGATCAGTCACGTGATCAGTGCATGATCAGCCACGTGATCAGTGCATGATCAGTCACGTGATCAGTGCATGATCAGTACGTGATCAGTGCATGATCAGCCACGTGATCAGTGCATGATAGCCACGTGATCAGTGCATGATCAGTCACGTGATCAGTGCATGATCAGCCACGTGATCAGTGCATGATAGCCACGTGATCAGTGCATGATAGCCACGTGATCAGTGCATGATCAGTCACGTGATCAGTGCATGATCAGCCACGTGATCAGTGCATGATCAGTCACGTGATCAGTGCATGATCAGCCACGTGATCAGTGCATGATAGCCACGTGATCAGTGCATGATAGCCACGTGATCAGTGCATGATCAGCCACGTGATCAGTGCATGATAGCCACGTGATCAGTGCATGATCAGTCACGTGATACATGTGTGATCAGCCACGTGATCAGTGCATGATATCCACGTGATCAGTGCATGATAGCCACGTGATCAGTGCATGATCAGTCACGTGATCAGTGCATGATCAGTCACGTGATACGTGTGATCAGCCACGTGATCAGTGCATGATGAGCCACGTGATCAGTGCATGATCAATTACGTGATCAGTGCATGATCAGTCACGTGACCAGTACATGGTTGCTACGTGATCGTTGCATGATCAGCCACGTGAGCAGAGCATGATAGCCACGTGATCAGTGCATGATCAGTCACGTGATCAGTACATGATCAGTCACGTGAACAGTGCATGATCATTTACGTGATCTGTGCATGATCAGTCACGTGACCAGTATATGGTAGCTACGTGATCATTCCATGACGAACCACGTGAGCAGTGCATGATAGCCACGTGATGTGTGCATGATGAGTTACGTGAGCAGTATGATCAGCCACGTGATCAGTGCATGAGTGCCACGTGATCAGTGCATGATATGTCACGTGACAGTGTGTGATCAGCCACGTGATCAGTGCATGTTCAGCCACGTGATCAGTGCATGATAGCCACGTGATCAGTGCATGATCAGTTACGTGAGCAGTGTATGATCAGCCACGTGATCAGTGCATGGTCAGACACGTGAACAGTGTATGATCAGCCACGTGATCAGTGCATGATATCCAAGTGATCAGTGCATGATCAATCACGTGATCAGTGTATGATCAGCCACGTGAACAGTGCATGCTCAGTCACGTGATCAGGGCCTGCTGAGCTGCGTGATTACTGTCTGCTCATCTGCTTGACAATTGCCAGCTGAGCTGCACGATTCCTGCCTGTCATCTGCTTGACAATTGCCAGCTGTGCTGCGTAATTCCTGCCTGCTCAGCTGCTTGATTATTGCCAGCTGAGCAGCATGATTCCTCACAGCTGAGTTCCATGATTATTGCCTGCTGACTGTTTGATTCGTGCCTACTCAGCTCTTTGTTTATTGCCTCCAGAGGCACATGATCAGTGTATGATAGCAAACATGATCAGCGCATGATCAGTCACATGATCAGCGCCATTAAGTCACGTGATCACTACATGATAGTCATGTGATCAGTCCATGCTCAGTCACGGTATCAGTGCATGATCAGCCACGTGATCAGTGCATGATCAGTCACGTGATCAGTGCATGATCAGTCACGTGATCAGTGCATGATCAATCACGTGATCAGTGCATGATCAGTCACGTGATCAGTGCATGATAGCTACGTGATCAGTGCATGATCAGCCACGTGATCAGTGCATGATAGCCACGTGATCAGTGCATGATCAGCCACGTGATCAGTGCATGATCAGTCACGTGATCAGTGCATGATCAGCCACGTGATCAGTGCATGATCAGTCACGTGACAGTGCATGGTAGCTACGTGATCAGTGCATGATCAGCCACGTGATCAGTGCATGATAGCCACGTGATCAGTGCATGATCAGTCACATGATAGTGCATGATCATCCACGTGATCAGTGCATAATGATCAGTGCATGATAGCCACGTGATCAGTGCATGATCAGTCACGTGATCAGTGCATGATCAGTCACGTGATCAGTGCATGATCAGCCACGTGATCAGTGCATGATCAGCCACGTGATCAGTGCATGATCAGCCACGTGATCAGTGCATGATCAGTCACGTGACCAGTACATGGTAAGTACGTGATCATTGCATGATCAGCCACGTGATCAGTGCATGATAGCCACGTGATCAGTGCATGATCAGTCACGTGATACATGTGATCAGCCACGTGATCAGTGCATGATATCCACGTGATCAGTGCATGATAGCCACGTGATCAGTGCATGATCAGTCACGTGATCAGTGCATGATCAGTCACGTGATACGTGTGTGATCAGCCACGTGATCAGTGCATGATGAGCCACGTGATCAGTGCAGGATCAATTACGTGATCAGTGCATGATCAGTCACGAGACCAGTACATGGTTGCTACGTGATCGTTGCATGATCAGCCACGTGAGCAGAGCATGATAGCCACGTGATCAGTGCATGATCAGTCACGTGATCAGTACATGATCAGACACGTGAACAGTGCATGATCATTTACGTGATCAGTGCATGATCAGTCACGTGACCAGTATATGGTAGCTACGTGATCATTCCATGACGAGCCACGTGAGCAGTGCATGATAGCCACGTGATGTGTGCATGATGAGTTACGTGAGCAGTGTATGATCAGCCACGTGATCAGTGCATGAGTGCCACGTGATCAGTGCATGATATGTCACGTGACAGGTGTGTGATCAGCCACGTGGACAGTGCATGTTCAGCCACGTATTCAGTGCATGATAGCCACGTGATAAGTGCATTATCAGTTACGTGAGCAGTGTATGATCAGCCACGTGATCAGTGCATGGTCAGACACGTGAACAGTGTATGATCAGCCACGTGATCAGTGCATGATATCCAAGTGATCAGTGAATGATCAATCACGTGATCAGTGTATGATCAGCCACGTGAACAGTGCATGCTCAGTCACGTGATCAGGGCCTGCTGAGCTGCGTGATTACTGTCTGCTCATCTGCTTGACAATTGCCAGCTGAGCTGCACGATTCCTGCCTGTCATCTGCTTGACAATTGCCAGCTGTGCTGCGTAATTCCTGCCTGCTCAGCTGCTTGATTATTGCCAGCTGAGCAGCATGATTCCTCACAGCTGAGTTCCATGATTATTGCCTGCTGACTGTTTGATTCGTGCCTACTCAGCTCTTTGTTTATTGCCTCCAGAGGCACATGATCAGTGTATGATAGCAAACATGATCAGCGCATGATCAGTCACATGATCAGCGCCATTAAGTCACGTGATCACTACATGATAGTCATGTGATCAGTCCAAGCTCAGTCACGGTATCAGTGCATGATCAGCCACGTGATCAGTGCATGATCTGTCACATGATTAGTGTATGATCATCCACGTGATCAGTGCATGGGCAGTCATGTGATCAGTGCATGATATAGACGTGATCAGTGCATGATCAGTCTCGTGATCAGTGCATGATAGCCACGTGATCAGTGCATGATCAGTCACCTGATGGGTGTATGATCATTCACGTGACCTGTACATGGTAGCTACATGATCATTGCATGATCAGCCACGTGAGTAGTGCATGATAGCCACGTGATCACTGCATGATCAGTCACGTGATCAGTGCATGATCAGTCTTGTGACCAGTACATGGTAGCTGCGTGATCATGCATGATCAGCCACGTGATCAGTGCATGATAGCCACGTGATCAGTGCATGATCAGACACGTGATCAGTGCATGATCAGTCACGTGATCAGTGCATGATCAGCCACGTGATCAGTGCATGACCAGGCACGTGATCAGTGCATGTCAGCCAAGTGATCAGTGCATGATAGCCACGTGATCAGTGCATGATCAGTCACGTGATCAGTGCATGATCAGCCACGTGATCAGTGCATGATCAGCCACGTGATCAGTGCATGATCAATTACGTGATCAGTGCATGATCAGTCACGTGACCAGTACATGGTAGCTACGTGATCATTGCATGATCAGCCACGTGATCAGTGCATGATAGCCACGTGATCAGTGCATGATCAGCCACGTGATCAGTGCATGATCAGTCACGTGATCAGTGCATGATCAGTCACGTGATCAGTGCATGATCAGCCACGTGATCAGTGCATGATAGTCACGTATCAGTGCATGATAGCCCGTGATCAGTGCATGATCAGTCCCGTGATCAGTGTATGATCAGCCACGTGATCAGTGCATGATCAGCCACGTGATCAGTGCATGATCAGTCACGTGATCAGTGCATGATCAGTCACGTGATCAGTGTGTGATCAGCCACGTGAACAGTGCATGCTCAGTCACGTGATCAGGGCCTGCTGAGCTGCGTGATTACTGTCTGCTCATCTGCTTGACAATTGCCAGCTGAGCTGCATGATTCCTGCCTGTCATCTGCTTGACAATTGCCAGCTGTGCTGCGTAATTCCTGCCTGCTCAGCTGCTTGATTATTGCCAGCTGAGCAGCATGATTTCTCACAGCTGAGTTCCATGATTATAGCCTGCTGACTGATTCGTGCCTACTCAGCTCTTTGTTCATTGCCTCCAGAGGCACATGATCAGTGTATGACACCAAACATGATCAGCACATGATCAGTCACATGATCAGTGCATGATAAGCCACGTGATCAGTGCATGATCAGTCATGTGATCAGTGCATGATCAGTCATGTGATCAGTGCATGGTAGCTGCGTGATCAGTGCATGATCAGCCACGTGATCAGTGCATGATCAGTCACGTGATCAGTGCATGATCAGCCACGTGATCAGTGCATGATCAGTCACGTGATCAGTGCATGGTAGCTACGTGATCAGTGCATGATCAGCCACGTGATCAGTGCATGATAGCCACGTGATCAGTGCATGATCAGTCACGTGATCAGTGCATGATCAGTCACGTGATCAGTGCATGATCAGTCACGTGATCAGTGCATGATCAGTTACGTGATCAGTGCATGATCAGTCACGTGATCAGTGCATGGTAGCTACGTGATCAGTGCATGATCAGCCACGTGATCAGTGCATGATAGCCACGTGATCAGTGCATGATCAGCCACGTGATCAGTGCATGATCAGTCACGTGATCAGTGCATGATCAGCCACGTGATCAGTGCATGATCAGTCACGTGATCAGTGCATGGTAGCTACGTGATCAGTGCATGATCAGCCACGTGATCAGTGCATGATAGCCACGTGATCAGTGCATGATCAGTCACGTGATCAGTGTGATCAGCCACGTGATCAGTGCATGATATCAGTGCATGATAGCCACGTGATCAGTGCATGATCACGTGATCAGTGCATGATCAGTCACGTGATCAGTGCATGATCAGCCACGTGATCAGTGCATGATCAGCCACGTGATCAGTGCATGATCAGTCACGTGATCAGTGCATGGTAGTTACGTGATCAGTGCATGATCAGCCACGTGATCAGTGCATGATAGCCACGTGATCAGTGCATGATCAGTCACGTGATCAGTGTGTGATCAGCCACGTGATCAGTGCATGATATCAGTGCATGATCAGCCACGTGATCAGTGCATGATCAGTCACGTGACCAGTGCATGGTAGCCACGTGATCAGTGCATGATCAGCCACGTGATCAGTGCATGATAGCCACGTGATCAGTGCATGATCAGTCACGTGATCATGTGTGATCAGCCACGTGATCAGTGCATGATATCCACGTGATCAGTGCATGATAGCCACGTGATCAGTGCATGATCAGTCACGTGATCAGTGCATGATCAGTCACGTGATACGTGTCTGATCAGCCACCTGATCAGTGCGTGATGAGCCACGTGATCAGTGCATGATCAATTACGTGATCAGTGCATGATCAGTCACGTGACCAGTACATGGTTGCTACGTGATCGTTGCATGATCAGCCACGTGAGCAGTGCATGATAGCCACGTGATCAGTGCATGATCAGTCACGTGATCAGTACATGATCAGTCACGTGAACAGTGCATGATCATTTACGTGATCAGTGCATGATCAGTCACGTGACCAGTATATGGTAGCTACGTGATCATTCCATGATCAGCCACGTGAGCAGTGCATGATAGCCACGTGATGTGTGCATGATGAGTTACGTGATCAGTGTATGATCAGCCACGTGATCAGTGCATGAGTGCCACGTGATCAGTGCATGATATGTCACGTGACAGTGTGTGATCAGCCACGTGATCAGTGCATGTTCAGCCACGTGATCAGTGCATGATAGCCACGTGATCAGTGCATGATCAGTTACGTGAGCAGTGTATGATCAGCCACGTGATCAGTGCATGGTCAGACACGTGAACAGTGTATGATCAGCCACGTGATCAGTGCATGATATCCAAGTGATCAGTGCATGATCAGTCACGTGATCAGTGTCTGATCAGCCACGTGAACAGTGCATACTCAGTCACGTGATCAGGGCCTGCTGAGCTGCGTGTTTACTGTCTGCTCATCTGCTTGACAATTGCCAGCTGAGCTGCACGATTCCTGCCTGTCATCTGCTTGACAATTGCCAGCTGTGCTGCGTAATTCCTGCCTGCTCAGCTGCTTGATTATTGCCAGCTGAGCAGCATGATTCCTCACAGCTGAGTTCCATGATTATTGCCTGCTGACTGTATGATTCGTGCCTACTCAGCTCTTTGTTTATTGCCTCCAGAGGCACATGATCAGTGTATGATACCAAACATGATCAGCGCATGATCAGTCACATGATCAGTGCATGATAAGCCCAGTGATCAGTGCATGATCAGTCATGTGATCAGTGCATGATCAGTCATGTGATCAGTACATGGTAGCTGCGTGATCAGTGCATGATCAGCCACGTGATCAGTGCATGATAGCCACGTGATCAGTGCATGATCAGTCACGTGATCAGTGCATGATCAGTCACGTGATCAGTGCATGATCAGTCACGTGATCAGTGCATGATCAGTTACGTGATCAGTGCATGATCAGCCACGTGATCAGTGCATGATAGCCACGTGATCAGTGCATGATAGCCACGTGATCAGTGCATGATCAGTCACGTGATAGTGCATGATCAGCCACGTGATCAGTGCATGATAGCCACGTGATCAGTGCATGATCAGTCACGTGATCAGTGCATGATCAGTCACGTGATCAGTGCATGATCAGCCACGTGATCAGTGCATGATCAGCCACGTGATCAGTGCATGATCAGTTACGTGATCAGTGCATGATCAGTCACGTGACAGTGCATGATAGCCACGTGATCAGTGCATGATCAGCCACGTGATCAGTGCATGATAGCCACGTGATCAGTGCATGATAGCCACGTGATCAGTGCATGATCAGCCACGTGATCAGTGCATGATCAGTCACGTGATCATGTGTGATCAGCCACGTGATCAGTGCATGATCAGCCACGTGATCAGTGCATGATCAATTACGTGATCAGTGCATGATCAGTCACGTGACCAGTACATGGTAGCTACGTGATCAGTGCATGATCAGCCACGTGATCAGTGCATGATAGCCACGTGATCAGTGCATGATCAGTCACGTGATCAGTGCATGATCAGTCACGTGATCAGTGCATGATCAGTTACGTGATCAGTGCATGATCAGTCACGTGATCAGTGCATGATAGCTACGTGATCAGTGCATGACAGCCACGTGATCAGTGCATGATAGCCACGTGATCAGTGCATGATCAGTTACGTGATCAGTGTATGATCAGCCACGTGATCAGTGCATGATGCCACGTGATCAGTGCATGATAGTCACGTGATCAGTGCATGATCAGCCACGTGATCAGTGCATGATCAGTCACGTGATAGTGCATGATCAGCCACGTGATCAGTGCATGATATCAGTGCATGATAGCCACGTGATCAGTGCATGATCAGTCACGTGATCATGTGTGATCAGCCACGTGATCAGTGCATGATATCCACGTGATCAGTGCATGATAGCCACGTGATCAGTGCATGATCAGTCACGTGATCAGTGCATGATCAGTCACGTGATACGTGTCTGATCAGCCACGTGATCAGTGCATGATGAGCCACGTGATCAGTGCATGATCAATTACGTGATCAGTGCATGATCAGTCACGTGACCAGTACATGGTTGCTACGTGATCGTGCATGATCAGCCACGTGAGCAGTGCATGATAGCCACGTGATCAGTGCATGATCAGTCACGTGATCAGTGCATGATCAGTCACGTGATCAGTGCATGATCATTTACGTGATCAGTGCATGATCAGTCACGTGACCAGTATATGGTAGCTTCGTGATCATTGCATGATCAGCCACGTGATCAGTGCATGATAGCCACGTGATCAGTGCATGATCAGTTACGTGATCAGTGTATGATCAGCCACGTGATCAGTGCATGAGTGCCACGTGATCAGTGCATGATAGTCACGTGACAGGTGTGTGATCAGCCACGTGATCAGTGCATGATCAGCCACGTGATCAGTGCATGATAGCCACGTGATCAGTGCATGATCAGTCACGTGATCAGTGCATGATCAGCCACGTGATCAGTGCATGATCAGACACGTGATCAGTGCATGATCAGCCACGTGATCAGTGCATGATATCCACGTGATCAGTGCATGATCATCACGTGATCAGTGCATGATCAGCCACGTGATCAGTGCATGATCAGCCACGTGATCAGTGCATGATCAGCCACGTGATCAGTGCATGATCAGTCACGTGATCAGTGCATGATCAGTCACGTGATCAGTGCATGATCATTTACGTGATCAGTGCATGATCAGTCACGTGACCAGTATATGATAGCTACGTGATCATTCCATGACAGCCACGTGAGCAGTGCATGATAGCCACGTGATGTGCATGATCAGTTACGTGATCAGTGTATGATCAGCCACGTGATCAGTGCATGAGTGCCACGTGATCAGTGCATGATAGTCACGTGATCAGTGTGTGATCAGCCACGTGATCAGTGCATATTCAGCCACGTGATCAGTGCATGATAGCCACGTGATCAGTGCATGATCAGTTACGTGATCAGTGCATGATCAGCCACGTGATCAGTGCATGATCAGACACGTGAATAGTGTATGATCAGCCACGTGATCAGTGCATGATATCCAAGTGATCAGTGCATGATCAATCACGTGATCAGTGTATGATCAGCCACGTGAACAGTGCATGCTCAGTCACGTGATCAGGGCCTGCTGAGCTGCGTGATTACTGTCTGCTCATCTGCTTGACAATTGCCAGCTGAGCTGCACGATTCCTGCCTGTCATCTGCTTGACAATTGCCAGCTGTGCTGCGTAATTCCTGCCTGCTCATCTGCTTGATTATTGCCAGCTGAGCAGCATGATTTCTCACAGCTGAGTTCCATGATTATAGCCTGCTGACTGATTCGTGCCTACTCAGCTCTTTGTTCATTGCCTCCAGAGGCACATGATCAGTGTATGACACCAAACATGATCAGTGCATGATCAGTCACATGATCAGTGCATGATAAGCCCAGTGATCAGTGCATGATCAGTCATGTGATCAGTGCATGATCAGTCACGTGATCAGTACATGGTAGCTGCGTGATCAGTGCATGATCAGCCACGTGATCAGTGCATGATAGCCACGTGATCAGTGCATGATCAGTCACGTGATCAGTGCATGATCAGTCACGTGATCAGTGCATGATCAGTCACGTGATCAGTGCATGATCAGTTACGTGATCAGTGCATGATCAGCCACGTGATCAGTGCATGATCAGCCACGTGATCAGTGCATGATCAGCCACGTGATCAGTGCATGATGCCACGTGATCAGTGCATGATCAGTCACGTGATCAGTGCATGATCAGCCACGTGATCAGTGCATGATCAGCCACGTGATCAGTGCATGATAGCCACGTGATCAGTGCATGATCAGCCACGTGATCAGTGCATGATCAGTCACGTGATCAGTGCATGATCAGTCACGTGATCAGTGCATGATCAGCCACGTGATCAGTGCATGTCAGTCATGTATCAGTGCATGATAGTGCACGTGATCAGTGCATGATCAGTCCGTGATCAGTGTATGATCAGCCACGTGATCAGTGCATGATCAGCACGTGATCAGTGCATGATCAGCCACGTGATCAGTGCATGATAGCCACGTGATCAGTGCATGATCATTCACGTGATCAGTGTGTGATCAGCCACGTGAACAGTGCATGCTCAGTCACGTGATCAGGGCCTGCTGAGCTGCGTGATTACTGTCTGCTCATCTGCTTGACAATTGCCAGCTGAGCTGCACGATTCCTGCCTGTCATCTGCTTGACAATTGCCAGCTGTGCTGCGTAATTCCTGCCTGCTCAGCTGCTTGATTATTGCCAGCTGAGCAGCATGATTCCTCACAGCTGAGTTCCATGATTATTGCCTGCTGACTGTTTGATTCGTGCCTACTCATCTCTTTGTTTATTGCCTCCAGAGGCACATGATCAGTGTATGATAGCAAACATGATCAGTGCATGATCAGTCACATGATCAGCGCCATTAAGTCACGTGATCACTACATGATAGTCATGTGATCAGTCCATGCTCAGTCACGGTATCAGTGCATGATCAGCCACGTGATCAGTGCATGATCTGTCACATGATTAGTGTATGATGATCCACGTGATCAGTGCATGGGCAGTCATGTGATCAGTGCATGATATAGACGTGATCAGTGCATGATCAGTCACGTGATCAGTGCATGATAGCCACGTGATCAGTGCATGATCAGTCACCTGATGGGTGTATGATCATTCACGTGACCTGTACATGGTAGCTACATGATCATTGCATGATCAGCCACGTGAGTAGTGCATGATAGTCACGTGATCAGTGCATGATCAGTCACGTGATCAGTGCATGATCAATCATGCGACCAGTACATGGTAGCTGCGTGATCATGCATGATCAGCCACGTGATCAGTGCATGATAGCCACGTGATCAGTGCATGATCAGTCACGTGATCAGTGCATGATCAGCCACGTGATCAGTGCATGATCAGCCACGTGATCAGTGCATGATCAGTCACGTGATCAGTGCATGATTAGTCACGTGATCAGTGTGTGATCAGCCACGTGATCAGTGCATGATCAGTCACGTGATCAGTGCCTGATGAGCTGCGTGATTACTGTCTGCTCATCTGCTTGACAATTGCCAGCTGAGCTGCACGATTCCTGCCTGTCATCTGCTTGACAATTGCCACCTGTGCTGCGTAATTCCTGCCTGCTCATCTACTTGATTATGGCCAGCTGAGCAGCATGATTTCTCAGAGGTGAGTTCCATGATTATAGCCTGCTGAGTGATTCCTGCCTACTCAGCTCTATGTTCATTGCCTCCAGAGGCACATGATCAGTGTATGACACCAAACATGATCAGTGCATGATCAGTCACATGATCAGTGCATGATAAGCCACGTGATCAGTGCATGATCAGTTACGTGATCAGTGCATGATCAGTCACGTGATCAGTGCATGATAGCTACGTGATCAGTGCATGATCAGCCACGTGATCAGTGCATGATAGCCACGTGATCAGTGCATGATCAGTCACGTGATCAGTGCATGATCAGTCACGTGATCAGTGCATGATCAGCCACGTGATCAGTGCATGATCAGCCACGTGATCAGTGCATGATAGCCACGTGATCAGTGCATGATAGCCACGTGATCAGTGCATGATCAGTCACGTGATAGTGCATGATCAGCCACGTGATCAGTGCATGATAGCCACGTGATCAGTGCATGATAGCCACGTGATCAGTGCATGATCAGTCACGTGATCAGTGCATGATCAGTCACGTGATAGTGATGATCAGCCACGTGATCAGTGCATGATCAGCCACGTGATCAGTGCATGATCAATTACGTGATCAGTGCATGATCAGTCACGTGATCAGTGCATGATCAGTACGTGATCATTGCATGATCAGCCACGTGATCAGTGCATGATAGCCACGTGATCAGTGCATGATCAGCCACGTGATCAGTGCATGATCAGCCACGTGATCAGTGCATGATCAGTCACGTGATCAGTGTGTGATCAGCCACGTGATCAGTGCATGATCAGCACGTGATCAGTGCATGATCAGCCACGTGATCAGTGCATGATCAGCCACGTGATCAGTGCATGATCAGCCACGTGATCAGTGCATGATCAGCCACGTGATCAGTGCATGATCAGTCACGTGATCAGTGCATGGTAGCTACGTGATCAGTGCATGATCAGCCACGTGATCAGTGCATGATAGCCACGTGATCAGTGCATGATCAGTCACGTGATCAGTGTGTGATCAGTCACGTGATCAGTGCATGATATCCGTGCATGATAGCCACGTGATCAGTGCATGATAGCCACGTGATCAGTGCATGATCAGTCACGTGATACGTGTGTGATCAGCCACGTGATCAGTGCATGATATCCACGTGATCAGTGCATGATAGCCACGTGATCAGTGCATGATTAGTCACGTGATCAGTGCATGATCAGTCACGTGATACGTGTGTGATCAGCCACGTGATCAGTGCATGATGAGCCACGTGATCAGTGCAGGATCAATTGCGTGATCAGTGCATGATCAGTCACGTGACCAGTACATGGTTGCTACGTGATCATTGCATGATCAGCCACGTGAGCAGAGCATGATAGCCACGTGATCAGTGCATGATCAGTCACGTGATCAGTACATGATCAGTCACCTGAACAGTGCATGATCATTTACGTGATCTGTGCATGATCAGTCACGTGACCAGTATATGGTAGCTTCGTGATCATTCCATGACGAACAAGTGAGCAGTGCATGATAGCCACGTGATGTGTGCATGATGAGTTACGTGAGCAGAGTATGATCAGCCACGTGATCAGTGCATGAGTGCCACGTGATCAGTGCATGATATGTCACGTGACAGGTGTGTGATCAGCCACGTGAACAGTGCATGTTCAGCCACGTATTCAGTGCATGATAGCCACGTGATCAGTGCATGATCAGTTACGTGAACAGTGTATGATCAGCCACGTGATCAGTGCATGGTCAGACACGTGAACAGTGTATGATCAGCCACGTGATCAGTGCATGATATCCAAGTGATCAGTGCATGATCAATCACGTGATCAGTGTATGATCAGCCACGTGAACAGTGCATGCTCAGTCACGTGATCAGGGCCTGCTGAGCTGCGTGATTACTGTCTGCTCATCTGCTTGACAATTGCCAGCTGAGCTGCACGATTCCTGCCTGTCATCTGCTTGACAATTGCCAGCTGTGCTGCGTAATTCCTGCCTGCTCAGCTGCTTGATTATTGCCAGCTGAGCAGCATGATTCCTCACAGCTGAGTTCCATGATTATTGCCTGCTGACTGTTTGATTCGTGCCTACTCAGCTCTTTGTTTATTGCCTCCAGAGGCACATGATCAGTGTATGATAGCAAACATGATCATCGCATGATCAGTCACATGATCAGCGCCATTAAGTCAGGTGATCACTACATGATAGTCATGTGATCAGTCCATGCTCAGTCACGGTATCAGTGCATGATCAGCCACGTGATCAGTGCATGATCTGTCACATGATTACTGTATGATCATCCACGTGATCAGTGCATGGGCAGTCATGTGATCAGTGCATGATATAGACGTGATCAGTGCATGATCAGTCTCGTGATCAGTGCATGATAGCCACGTGATCAGTGCATGATCAGTCACCTGATGGGTGTATGATCATTCACGTGACCTGTACATGGTAGCTACATGAACATTGCATGATCAGCCCCGTGAGTAGTGTACGATAGCCACGTGATCACTGCATGATCAGTCACGTGATCAGTGCATGATCAGTCATGTGACCAGTACATGGTAGCTGCGTGATCATGCATGATCAGCCACGTGAGCAGTGCATGATAGCCACGTGATCAGTGCATGATCAGCCACGTGATCAGTGCATGATCAGTCACGTGATCAGTGCATGATCAGTCACGTGATCAGTGCATGATCAGCCACGTGATCAGTGCATGATCAGCCACGTGATCAGTGCATGATCAGGTACGTGATCAGTGCATGATCAGCCACGTGATCAGTGCATGATAGCCACGTGATCAGTGCATGATCAGTCACGTGATCAGTGCATGATCAGCCACGTGATCAGTGCATGATCAGCCACGTGATCAGTGCATGATCAATTACGTGATCAGTGCATGATCAGTCACGTGACCAGTACATGGTAGCTACGTGATCATTGCCATGATCAGCCACGTGATCAGTGCATGATAGCCACGTGATCAGTGCATGATCAGCCACGTGATCAGTGCATGATCAGTCACGTGATCAGTGCATGATCAGTCACGTGATCAGTGCATGATCAGCCACGTGATCAGTGCATGATCAGTCATGTAGTCAATGCATGATAGCACGTGATCAGTGCATGATCAGTCACGTGATCAGTGTATGATCAGCCACGTGATCAGTGCATGATAGCTACGTGATCAGTGCATGATCAGTCACGTGATCAGTGTGTGATCAGCCACGTGAACAGTGCATGCTCAGTCACGTGATCAGGGCCTGCTGAGCTGCGTGATTACTGTCTGCTCATCTGCTTGACAATTGCCAGCTGAGCTGCACGATTCCTGCCTGTCATCTGCTTGACAATTGCCACCTGTGCTACGTAATTCCTGCCTGCTCAGCTGCTTGATTATTGCCAGCTGAGCAGCATGATTTCTCACAGCTGAGTTCCATGATTATAGCCTGCTGACTGATTCGTGCCTACTCAGCTCTTTGTTCATTGCCTCCAGAGGCACATGATCAGTGTATGATAGCAAACATGATCAGCATGATCAGTCACATGATCAGTGCATGATAAGCCACGTGATCAGTGCATGATCAGTCATGTGATCAGTGCATGATCAGTCATGTGATCAGTACATGGTAGCCACGTGATCAGTGCATGATCAGCCACGTGATCAGTGCATGATAGCCACGTGATCAGTGCATGATCAGCCACGTGATCAGTGCATGATCAGTCACGTGATCAGTGCATGATCAGCCACGTGATCAGTGCATGATCAGTCACGTGATCAGTGCATGGTAGCTACGTGATCAGTGCATGATCAGCCACGTGATCAGTGCATGATAGCCACGTGATCAGTGCATGATCAGTCACGTGATAGTGCATGATCAGCCACGTGATCAGTGCATATCAGTGCATGATAGCCACGTGATCAGTGCATGATCAGCCACGTGATCAGTGCATGATCAGCCACGTGATCAGTGCATGATCAGTCACGTGATCAGTGCATGATCAGCCACGTGATCAGTGCATGATCAGTCACGTGATCAGTATATGGTAGCCACGTGATCAGTGCATGATCAGCCACGTGATCAGTGCATGATAGCCACGTGATCAGTGCATGATCAGTCACGTGATCATGTGTGATCAGCCACGTGATCAGTGCATGATATCCACGTGATCAGTGCATGATAGCCACGTGATCAGTGCATGATTAGTCACGTGATCAGTGAATGATCAGACACGTGATACGTGTGTGATCAGCCACGTGATCAGTGCATGATGAGCCACGTGATCAGTGCATGATCAATTACGTGATCAGTGCATGATCAGTCACGTGACCAGTACATTGTTGCTACGTGATCGTTGCATGATCAGCCGAGTGAGCAGAGCATGATAGCCACGTGATCAGTGCATTATCAGTCACGTGATCAGTAAATGATCAGTCACGTGAACAGTGCATGATCATTTACGTGATCTGTGCATGATCAGTCACGTGACCAGTATATGGTAGCTTCGTGATCATTCCATGACGAACCACGTGAGCAGTGCATGATAGCCACGTGATGTGTGCATGATGAGTTACGTGAGCAGTGTATGATCAGCCACGTGATCAGTGCATGAGTGCCACGTGATCAGTGCATGATATGTCACGTGACAGGTGTGTGATCAGCCACGTGAACAGTGCATGTTCAGCCACGTGATCAGTGCATGATAGCCACGTGATCAGTGCATGATCAGTTACGTGAGCAGTGTATGATCAGCCACGTGATCAGTGCATGGTCAGACACGTGAACAGTGTATGATCAGCCACGTGATCAGTGCATGATATCCAAGTGATCAGTGCATGATCAATCACGTGATCAGTGTATGATCAGCCACGTGAACAGTGCATGCTCAGTCACGTGATCAGGGCCTGCTGAGCTGCGTGATTACTGTCTGCTCATCTGCTTGACAATTGCCAGCTGAGCTGCACGATTCCTGCCTGTCATCTGCTTGACAATTGCCAGCTGTGCTGCGTAATTCCTGCCTGCTCAGCTGCTTGATTATTGCCAGCTGAGCAGCATGATTCCTCACAGCTGAGTCCCATGATTATTGCCTGCTGACTGTATGATTCGTGCCTACTCAGCTCTTTGTTTATTGCCTCCAGAGGCACATGATCAGTGTATGATAGCAAACATGATCAGCGCATGATCAGTCACATGATCAGCGCCATTAAGTCACGTGATCACTACATGATAGTCATGTGATCAGTCCATGCTCAGTCACGGTATCAGTGCATGATCAGCCACGTGATCAGTGCATGATCAGCCACGTGATCAGTGCATGATCAGTCACGTGAGCAGTACATGGTAGCACGTGATCATTGCATGATCAGCCACGTGATCAGTGCATGATAGCCACGTGATCAGTGCATGATCAGTCACGTGATACGTGCATGATCAGCCACGTGATCAGTGCATGATATCAGTGCATGATAGCCACGTGATCAGTGCATGATCATTCACGTGATCAGTGCATGATCAGCCACGTGATCAGTGCATGATCAGCCACGTGATCAGTGCATGATCAGCCACGTGATCAGTGCATGATCAGCCACGTGATCAGTGCATGATCAGTCACGTGACCAGTATATGGTAGCCACGTGATCAGTGCATGATCAGCCACGTGATCAGTGCATGATAGCCACGTGATCAGTGCATGATCAGTCACGTGATACATGTGTGATCAGCCACGTGATCAGTGCATGATATCCACGTGATCAGTGCATGATAGCCACGTGATCAGTGCATGATTAGTCACGTGATCAGTGAATGATCAGACACGTGATACGTGTGTGATCAGCCACGTGATCAGTGCATGATGAGCCACGTGATCAGTGCAGGATCAATTACGTGATCAGTGCATGATCAGTCACGTGACCAGTACATGGTTGCTACGTGATCGTTGCATGATCAGCCACGTGAGCAGAGCATGATAGCCACGTGATCAGTGCATGATCAGTCACGTGATCAGTACATGATCAGTCACGTGAACAGTGCATGATCATTTACGTGATCTGTGCATGATCAGTCACGTGACCAGTATATGGTAGCTTCGTGATCATTCCATGACGAACCACGTGAGCAGTGCATGATAGCCACGTGATGTGTGCATGATGAGTTACGTGAGCAGTGTATGATCAGCCACGTGATCAGTGCATGAGTGCCACGTGATCAGTGCATGATATGTCACGTGACAGGTGTGTGATCAGCCACGTGAACAGTGCATGTTCAGCCACGTGATCAGTGCATGATAGCCACGTGATCAGTGCATGATCAGTTACGTGAGCAGTGTATGATCAGCCACGTGATCAGTGCATGGTCAGACACGTGAACAGTGTATGATCAGCCACGTGATCAGTGCATGATATCCAAGTGATCAGTGCATGATCAATCACGTGATCAGTGTATGATCAGCCACGTGAACAGTGCATGCTCAGTCACGTGATCAGGGCCTGCTGAGCTGCGTGATTACTGTCTGCTCATCTGCTTGACAATTGCCAGCTGAGCTGCACGATTCCTGCCTGTCATCTGCTTGACAATTGCCAGCTGTGCTGCGTAATTCCTGCCTGCTCAGCTGCTTGATTATTGCCAGCTGAGCAGCATGATTCCTCACAGCTGAGTTCCATGATTATTGCCTGCTGACTGTTTGATTCGTGCCTACTCAGCTCTTTGTTTATTGCCTCCAGAGGCACATGATCAGTGTATGATAGCAAACATGATCAGCGCATGATCAGTCACATGATCAGCGCCATTAAGTCACGTGATCACTACATGATAGTCATGTGATCAGTCCATGCTCAGTCACGGTATCAGTGCATGATCAGCCACGTGATCAGTGCATGATCAGTCACGTGATCAGTGCATGATCAGTCACGTGATCAGTGCATGATCAGTCACGTGATCAGTGCATGATCAGTCACGTGATCAGTGCATGATAGCTACGTGATCAGTGCATGATCAGCCACGTGATCAGTGCATGATAGCCACGTGATCAGTGCATGATCAGCCACGTGATCAGTGCATGATCAGCCACGTGATCAGTGCATGATCAGTCACGTGACAGTACATGGTAGCTACGTGATCAGTGCATGATCAGCCACGTGATCAGTGCATGATAGCCACGTGATCAGTGCATGATCAGTCACATGATCAGTGTGTGATCATCCACGTGATCAGTGCATAATGATCAGTGCATGATAGCCACGTGATCAGTGCATGATCAGTCACGTGATCAGTGCATGATCAGTCACGTGATCAGTGCATGATCAGCCACGTGATCAGTGCATGATCAGTCACGTGATCAGTGCATGATCAGCCACGTGATCAGTGCATGATAGTCACGTGATCAGTGCATGATAGTACGTGATCAGTGCATGATCAGCCACGTGATCAGTGCATGATAGCCACGTGATCAGTGCATGATCAGTCACGTGATACATGCGTGATCAGCCACGTGATCAGTGCATGATATCCACGTGATCAGTGCATGATAGCCACGTGATCAGTGCATGATAGTCACGTGATCAGTGCATGATCAGTCACGTGATACGTGTGTGATCAGCCACGTGATCAGTGCATGATGAGCCACGTGATCAGTGCAGGATCAATTACGTGATCAGTGCATGATCAGTCACGTGACCAGTACATGGTTGCTACGTGATCGTTGCATGATCAGCCACGTGAGCAGAGCATGATAGCCACGTGATCAGTGCATGATCAGTCACGTGATCAGTACATGATCAGACACGTGAACAGTGCATGATCATTTACGTGATCAGTGCATGATCAGTCACGTGACCAGTATATGTTAGCTTCGTGATCATTCCATGACGAGCCACGTGAGCAGTGCATGATAGCCACGTGATGTGTGCATGATGAGTTACGTGAGCAGTGTATGATCAGCCACGTGATCAGTGCATGAGTGCCACGTGATCAGTGCATGATATGTCACGTGACAGGTGTGTGATCAGCCACGTGAACAGTGCATGTTCAGCCACGTGATCAGTGCATGATAGCCACGTGATCAGTGCATGAGCCGTTACGTGAGCAGTGTATGATCAGCCACGTGATCAGTGCATGGTCAGACACGTGAACACTGTATGATCAGCCACGTGATCAGTGCATGATATCCAAGTGATCAGTGCATGATCAATCACGTGATCAGTGTATGATCAGCCACGTGAACAGTGCATGCTCAGTCACGTGATCAGGGCCTGCTGAGCTGCGTGATTACTGTCTGCTCATCTGCTTGACAATTGCCAGCTGAGCTGCACGATTCCTGCCTGTCATCTGCTTGACAATTGCCAGCTGTGCTGCGTAATTCCTGCCTGCTCAGCTGCTTGATTATTGCCAGCTGAGCAGCATGATTCCTCACAGCTGAGTTCCATGATTATTGCCTGCTGACTGTTTGATTCGTGCCTACTCAGCTCTTTGTTTATTGCCTCCAGAGGCACATGATCAGTGTATGATAGCAAACATGATCAGCGCATGATCAGTCACATGATCAGCGCCATTAAGTCACCTGATCACTACATGATAGTCATGTGATCAATCCATGCTCAGTCCCGGTATCAGTGCATGATCAGCCACGTGATCAGTGCATGATCTGTCACATGATTAGTGTATGATCATCCACGTGATCAGTGCATGGGCAGTCATGTGATCAGTGCATGGTATAAACGTGATCAGTGCATGATCAGTCTCGTGATCAGTGCATGATAGCCACGTGATCAGTGCATGATCAGTCACCTTATGGGTGTATGATCATTCACGTGACCTGTACATGGTAGCTACATGAACATTGCATGATCAGCCACGTGAGTAGTGCATGATAGCCACGTGATCACTGCATGATCAGTCACGTGATCAGTGCATGATCAGTCATGTGACCAGTACATGGTAGCTGCGTGATCATTGCATGATCAGCCACGTGAGCAGTGCATGATAGCCACGCGATCAGTGCATGATCAGTCACGTGATCAGTGCATGATCAGCCACGTGATCAGTGCATGATCAGCCACGTGATCAGTGTATGTCAGCCACGTGATCAGTGCATGATAGCCACGTGATCAGTGCATGATCAGTCACGTGATCAGTGCATGATCAGCCACGTGATCAGTGCATGATCAGCCACGTGATCAGTGCATGATCAGTTACGTGATCAGTGCATGATCAGTCACGTGACCAGTACATGGTAGCTACGTGATCATTGCATGATCAGCCACGTGATCAGTGCATGATAGCCACGTGATCAGTGCATGATCAGCCACGTGATCAGTGCATGATCAGTCACGTGATCAGTGCATGATCAGTCACGTGATCAGTGCATGATCAGCCACGTGATCAGTGCATGATCAGTCATGTAGTCAATGCATGATAGCACGTGATCAGTGCATGATCAGTCACGTGATCAGTGTATGATCAGCCACGTGATCAGTGCATGATAGCTACGTGATCAGTGCATGATCAGTCACGTGATCAGTGTGTGATCAGCCACGTGAACAGTGCATGCTCAGTCACGTGATCAGGGCCTGCTGAGCTGCGTGATTACTGTCTGCTCATCTGCTTGACAATTGCCAGCTGAGCTGCACGATTCCTGCCTGTCATCTGCTTGACAATTGCCAGCTGTGCTGCGTAATTCCTGCCTGCTCAGCTGCTTGATTATTGCCAGCTGAGCAGCATGATTTCTCACAGCTGAGTTCCATGATTATAGCCTGCTGACTGATTCGTGCCTACTCAGCTCTTTGTTCATTGCCTCCAGAGGCACATGATCAGTGTATGACACCAAACATGATCAGTGCATGATCAGTCACATGATCAGTGCATGATAAGCCACGTGATCAGTGCATGATCAGTCATGTGATCAGTGCATGATCAGTCATGTGATCAGTGCATGGTAGCCACGTGATCAGTGCATGATCAGCCACGTGATCAGTGCATGATAGCCACGTGATCAGTGCATGATCAGTCACGTGATCAGTGCATGATCAGTCACGTGATCAGTGCATGATCAGTCACGTGATCAGTGCATGATCAGTCACGTGATCAGTGCATGATCAGTCACGTGACCAGTGCATGGTAGCTACGTGATCATTGCATGATCAGCCACGTGATCAGTGCATGATCAGCCACGTGATCAGTGCATGATCAGCCACGTGATCAGTGCATGATCAGTCACGTGATCAGTGCATGATCAGCCACGTGATCAGTGCATGATCAGCCACGTGATCAGTGCATGATCAGCCACGTGATCAGTGCATGATCAGCCACGTGATCAGTGCATGATCAGTCACGTGATCAGTGCATGGTAGCCACGTGATCAGTGCATGATCAGCCACGTGATCAGTGCATGATAGCCACGTGATCAGTGCATGATCAGTCACGTGATCATGTGTGATCAGCCACGTGATCAGTGCATGATAGCCACGTGATCAGTGCATGATAGCCACGTGATCAGTGCATGATCAGTCACGTGATCAGTGCATGATCAGTCACGTGATCAGTGCATGATCAGCCACGTGATCAGTGCATGATCAGCCACGTGATCAGTGCATGATCAATTACGTGATCAGTGCATGATCAGTCACGTGACCAGTGCATGGTAGCTACGTGATCAGTGCATGATCAGCCACGTGATCAGTGCATGATAGCCACGTGATCAGTGCATGATCAGTCACGTGATCAGTGCATGATCAGTCACGTGATCAGTGCATGATCAGCCACGTGATCAGTGCATGATCAGTCACGTGATCAGTGCATGATCAGCCACGTGATCAGTGCATGATCAGTCACGTGATCAGTGCATGATAGACGTGATCAGTGCATGATCAGTCACGTGATCAGTGCATGATAGCCACGTGATCAGTGCATGATCAGTCACGTGATCAGTGTATGATCAGTCACGTGATCAGTGCATGGTAGCTACGTGATCAGTGCATGATCAGCCACGTGATCAGTGCATGATAGCCACGTGATCAGTGCATGATCAGTCACGTGATCAGTGCATGATCAGTCATGTGACAGTACATGGTAGCTGCGTGATCATGCATGATCAGCCACGTGATCAGTGCATGATAGCCACGTGATCAGTGCATGATCAGTCACGTGATCAGTGCATGATCAGCCACGTGATCAGTGCATGATCAGCCACGTGATCAGTGCATGATCAGCCACGTGATCAGTGCATGATAGCCACGTGATCAGTGCATGATCAGTCACGTGATCAGTGCATGATCAGTCACGTGATCAGTGCATGATCAGCCACGTGATCAGTGCATGATCAGCCACGTGATCAGTGCATGATCAGTCACGTGATCAGTGCATGATCAGTCACGTGACCAGTACATGGTAGCTACGTGATCATTGCATGATCAGCCACGTGATCAGTGCATGATAGCCACGTGATCAGTGCATGATCAGCCACGTGATCAGTGCATGATCAGTCACGTGATCAGTGCATGATCAGTCACGTGATCAGTGCATGATCAGCCACGTGATCAGTGCATGATCAGTCATGTAGTCAATGCATGATAGCCACGTGATCAGTGCATGATCAGTCCCGTGATCAGTGCATGATCAGCCACGTGATCAGTGCATGATAGCCACGTGATCAGTGCATGATCAGCCACGTGATCAGTGCATGATAGCCACGTGATCAGTGCATGATCAGTCACGTGATCATGTGTGATCAGCCACGTGATCAGTGCATGATATCCACGTGATCAGTGCATGATAGCCACGTGATCAGTGCATGATCAGTCACGTGATCAGTGCATGATCAGTCACGTGATAGTGCATGATCAGCCACGTGATCAGTGCATGATCAGCCACGTGATCAGTGCATGATCAATTACGTGATCAGTGCATGATCAGTCACGTGACCAGTACATGGTTGCTACGTGATCATTGCATGATCAGCCACGTGAGCAGTGCATGATAGCCACGTGATCAGTGCATGATCAGTCACGTGATCAGTGCATGATCAGTCACGTGATCAGTGCATGATCATTTACGTGATCAGTGCATGATCAGTCACGTGACCAGTGTATGATAGCCACGTGATCAGTGCATGATCAGCCACGTGATCAGTGCATGATAGCCACGTGATCAGTGCATGATCAGTTACGTGAGCAGTGTATGATCAGCCACGTGATCAGTGCATGGTCAGACACGTGAACAGTGTATGATCAGCCACGTGATCAGTGCATGATATCCAAGTGATCAGTGCATGATCAATCACGTGATCAGTGTATGATCAGCCACGTGAACAGTGCATGCTCAGTCACGTGATCAGGGCCTGCTGAGCTGCGTGATTACTGTCTGCTCATCTGCTTGACAATTGCCAGCTGAGCTGCACGATTCCTGCCTGTCATCTGCTTGACAATTGCCAGCTGTGCTGCGTAATTCCTGCCTGCTCAGCTGCTTGATTATTGCCAGCTGAGCAGCATGATTCCTCACAGCTGAGTTCCATGATTATTGCCTGCTGACTGTTTGATTCGTGCCTACTCAGCTCTTTGTTTATTGCCTCCAGAGGCACATGATCAGTGTATGATAGCAAACATGATCAGCGCATGATCAGTCACATGATCAGCGCCATTAAGTCACGTGATCACTACATGATAGTCATGTGATCAGTCCATGCTCAGTCACGGTATCAGTGCATGATCAGCCACGTGATCAGTGCATGATCAGCCACGTGATCAGTGCATGATCAGTCACGTGACCAGTACATGGTAGCACGTGATCATTGCATGATCAGCCACGTGATCAGTGCATGATAGCCACGTGATCAGTGCATGATCAGTCACGTGATCAGTGCATGATCAGCCACGTGATCAGTGCATGATATCAGTGCATGATAGCCACGTGATCAGTGCATGATCAGTCACGTGATCAGTGCATGATCAGCCACGTGATCAGTGCATGATCAGCCACGTGATCAGTGCATGATCAGCCACGTGATCAGTGCATGATCAGCCACGTGATCAGTGCATGATCAGTCACGTGACCAGTACATGGTAGCTACGTGATCAGTGCATGATCAGCCACGTGATCAGTGCATGATAGCCACGTGATCAGTGCATGATCAGTCACGTGATACATGTGTGATCAGCCACGTGATCAGTGCATGATATCCACGTGATCAGTGCATGATAGCCACGTGATCACTTCATGATTAGTCACGTGATCAGTGCATGATCAGTCACGTGATACGTGTGTGATCAGCCACGTGATCAGTGCATGATGAGCCACGTGATCAGTGCAGGATCAATTACGTGATCAGTGCATGATCAGTCACGTGACCAGTACATTGTTGCTACGTGATCGTTGCATGATCAGCCAAGTGAGCAGAGCATGATAGCCACGTGTTCAGTGCATGATCAGTCACGTGATCAGTACATGATCAGTCACGTGAACAGTGCATGATCATTTACGTGATCTGTGCATGATCAGTCACGTGACCAGTATATGGTAGCTTCGTGATCATTCCATGACGAACCACGTGAGCAGTGCATGATAGCCACGTGATGTGTGCATGATGAGTTACGTGAGCAGTGTATGATCAGCCACGTGATCAGTGCATGAGTGCCACGTGATCAGTGCATGATATGTCACGTGACAGGTGTGTGATCAGCCACGTGAACAGTGCATGTTCAGCCACGTGATCAGTGCATGATAGCCACGTGATCAGTGCATGATCAGTTACGTGAGCAGTGTATGATCAGCCACGTGATCAGTGCATGGTCAGACACGTGAACAGTGTATGATCAGCCACGTGATCAGTGCATGATATCCAAGTGATCAGTGCATGATCAATCACGTGATCAGTGTATGATCAGCCACGTGAACAGTGCATGCTCAGTCACGTGATCAGGGCCTGCTGAGCTGCGTGATTACTGTCTGCTCATCTGCTTGACAATTGCCAGCTGAGCTGCACGATTCCTGCCTGTCATCTGCTTGACAATTGCCAGCTGTGCTGCGTAATTCCTGCCTGCTCAGCTGCTTGATTATTGCCAGCTGAGCAGCATGATTCCTCACAGCTGAGTTCCATGATTATTGCCTGCTGACTGTTTGATTCGTGCCTACTCAGCTCTTTGTTTATTGCCTCCAGAGGCACATGATCAGTGTATGATAGCAAACATGATCAGCGCATGATCAGTCACATGATCAGCGCCATTAAGTCACGTGATCACTACATGATAGTCATGTGATCAGTCCATGCTCAGTCACGGTATCAGTGCATGATCAGCCACGTGATCAGTGCATGATCAGTCACGTGATCAGTGCATGATCAGTCACGTGATCAGTGCATGATCATTACGTGATCAGTGCATGATCAGTCACGTGATCAGTGCATGATAGCACGTGATCAGTGCATGATCAGCCACGTGATCAGTGCATGATAGCCACGTGATCAGTGCATGATCAGCCACGTGATCAGTGCATGATCAGTCACGTGATCAGTGCATGATCAGCCACGTGATCAGTGCATGATCAGTCACGTGACAGTACATGGTAGCTACGTGATCATTGCATGATCAGCCACGTGATCAGTGCATGATAGCCACGTGATCAGTGCATGATCAGTCACATGATCGTGTGTGATCATCCACGTGATCAGTGCATAATATCAGTGCATGATAGCCACGTGATCAGTGCATGATCAGTCACGTGATCAGTGCATGATCAGTCACGTGATCAGTGCATGATCAGCCACGTGATCAGTGCATGATCAGTCACGTGATCAGTGCATGATCAGCCACGTGATCAGTGCATGATCAGTCACGTGATCAGTACATGATAGTACGTGATCAGTGCATGATCAGCCACGTGATCAGTGCATGATAGCCACGTGATCAGTGCATGATCAGTCACGTGATACATGTGATCAGCCACGTGATCAGTGCATGATATCCACGTGATCAGTGCATGATAGCCACGTGATCAGTGCATGATTAGTCACGTGATCAGTGCATGATCAGTCACGTGATACGTGTGTGATCAGCCACGTGATCAGTGCATGATGAGCCACGTGATCAGTGCAGGATCAATTACGTGATCAGTGCATGATCAGTCACGTGACCAGTACATGGTTGCTACGTGATCGTTGCATGATCAGCCACGTGAGCAGAGCATGATAGCCACGTGATCAGTGCATGATCAGTCACGTGATCAGTACATGATCAGTCACGTGAACAGTGCATGATCATTTACGTGATCAGTGCATGATCAGTCACGTGACCAGTATATGGTAGCTTCGTGATCATTCCATGACGAGCCACGTGAGCAGTGCATGATAGCCACGTGATGTGTGCATGATGAGTTACGTGAGCAGAGTATGATCAGCCACGTGATCAGTGCATGAGTGCCACGTGATCAGTGCATGATATGTCACGTGACAGGTGTGTGATCAGCCACGTGAACAGTGCATGTTCAGCCACGTGATCAGTGCATGATAGCCACGTGATCAGTGCATGATCAGTTACGTGAGCAGTGTATGATCAGCCACGTGATCAGTGCATGGTCAGACACGTGAACAGTGTATGATCAGCCACGTGATCAGTGCATGATATCCAAGTGATCAGTGCATGATCAATCACGTGATCAGTGTATGATCAGCCACGTGAACAGTGCATGCTCAGTCACGTGATCAGGGCCTGCTGAGCTGCGTGATTACTGTCTGCTCATCTGCTTGACAATTGCCAGCTGAGCTGCACGATTCCTGCCTGTCATCTGCTTGACAATTGCCAGCTGTGCTGCGTAATTCCTGCCTGCTCAGCTGCTTGATTATTGCCAGCTGAGCAGCATGATTCCTCACAGCTGAGTTCCATGATTATTGCCTGCTGACTGTTTGATTCGTGCCTACTCAGCTCTTTGTTTATTGCCTCCAGAGGCACATGATCAGTGTATGATAGCAAACATGATCAGCGCATGATCAGTCACATGATCAGCGCCATTAAGTCACGTGATCACTACATGATAGTCATGTGATCAGTCCATGCTCAGTCACGGTATCAGTGCATGATCAGCCACGTGATCAGTGCATGATCTGTCACATGATTAGTGTATGATCATCCACGTGATCAGTGCATGGGCAGTCATGTGATCAGTGCATGATATAGACGTGATCAGTGCATGATCAGTCTCGTGATCAGTGCATGATAGCCACGTGATCAGTGCATGATCAGTCACCTGATGGGTGTATGATCATTCACGTGACCTGTACATGGTAGCTACATGATCATTGCATGATCAGCCACGTGAGTAGTGCATGATAGCCACGTGATCACTGCATGATCAGTCACGTGATCAGTGCATGATCAGTCATGTGACCAGTACATGGTAGCTGCGTGATCATTGCATGATCAGCCACGTGAGCAGTGCATGATAGCCACGTGATCAGTGCATGATCAGTCACGTGATCAGTGCATGATCAGCCACGTGATCAGTGCATGATCAGCCACGTGATCAGTGCATGTCAGCCACGTGATCAGTGCATGATAGCCACGTGATCAGTGCATGATCAGTCACGTGATCAGTGCATGATCAGCCACGTGATCAGTGCATGATCAGCCACGTGATCAGTGCATGATCAATTACGTGATCAGTGCATGATCAGTCACGTGACCAGTACATGGTAGCTACGTGATCATTGCATGATCAGCCACGTGATCAGTGCATGATAGCCACGTGATCAGTGCATGATCAGCCACGTGATCAGTGCATGATCAGTCACGTGATCAGTGCATGATCAGTCACGTGATCAGTGCATGATCAGCCACGTGATCAGTGCATGATCAGTCATGTAGTCAGTGCATGATAGCACGTGATCAGTGCATGATCAGTCCCGTGATCAGTGTATGATCAGCCACGTGATCAGTGCATGATAGCCACGTGATCAGTGCATGATCAGTCACGTGATCAGTGTGTGATCAGCCACGTGAACAGTGCATGCTCAGTCACGTGATCAGGGCCTGCTGAGCTGCGTGATTACTGTCTGCTCATCTGCTTGACAATTGCCAGCTGAGCTGCACGATTCCTGCCTGTCATCTGCTTGACAATTGCCAGCTGTGCTGCGTAATTCCTGCCTGCTCAGCTGCTTGATTATTGCCAGCTGAGCAGCATGATTTCTCACAGCTGAGTTCCATGATTATAGCCTGCTGACTGATTCGTGCCTACTCAGCTCTTTGTTCATTGCCTCCAGAGGCACATGATCAGTGTATGACACCAAACATGATCAGCACATGATCAGTCACATGATCAGTGCATGATAAGCCACGTGATCAGTGCATGATCAATCATGTGATCAGTGCATGATCAGTCATGTGACCAGTGCATGGTAGCTGCGTGATCAGTGCATGATCAGCCACGTGATCAGTGCATGATAGCCACGTGATCAGTGCATGATCAGTCACGTGATCAGTGCATGATCAGTCACGTGATCAGTGCATGATCAGTCACGTGATCAGTGCATGATCAGTCACGTGATCAGTGCATGATCAGTCACGTGATCAGTGCATGGTAGCTACGTGATCATTGCATGATCAGCCACGTGATCAGTGCATGATAGCCACGTGATCAGTGCATGATCAGCCACGTGATCAGTGCATGATCAGTCACGTGATCAGTGCATGATAGCACGTGATCAGTGCATGATCAGCCACGTGATCAGTGCATGATAGCCACGTGATCAGTGCATGATCAGTCACGTGATCAGTGTGTGATCAGCCACGTGATCAGTGCATGATATCAGTGCATGATAGCCACGTGATCAGTGCATGATCAGTCACGTGATCAGTGCATGATCAGCCACGTGATCAGTGCATGATCAGCCACGTGATCAGTGCATGATCAGTCACGTGATCAGTGCATGATCAGCCACGTGATCAGTGCATGATCAGTCACGTGATCAGTGCATGATAGCTACGTGATCAGTGCATGATCAGCCACGTGATCAGTGCATGATAGCCACGTGATCAGTGCATGATCAGTCACGTGATCATGTGTGATCAGCCACGTGATCAGTGCATGATATCCACGTGATCAGTGCATGATAGCCACGTGATCAGTGCATGATCAGTCACGTGATCAGTGCATGATCAGTCACGTGATACGTGTCTGATCAGCCACGTGATCAGTGCATGATGAGCCACGTGATCAGTGCATGATCAATTACGTGATCAGTGCATGATCAGTCACGTGACCAGTACATGGTTGCTACGTGATCGTTGCATGATCAGCCACGTGATCAGTGCATGATAGCCACGTGATCAGTGCATGATCAGTCACGTGATCAGTGCATGATCAGTCACGTGATCAGTGCATGATCAGCCACGTGATCAGTGCATGATCAGTCACGTGATCAGTGTATGATCATCCACGTGATCAGTGCATGATCAGTCACGTGATCAGTGCATGATAGACGTGATCAGTGCATGATCAGTCACGTGATCAGTGCATGATAGCCACGTGATCAGTGCATGATCAGTCACGTGATCAGTGTATGATCATTCACGTGACCAGTACATGGTAGCTACGTGATCAGTGCATGATCAGCCACGTGATCAGTGCATGATAGCCACGTGATCAGTGCATGATCAGTCACGTGATCAGTGCATGATCAGTCACGTGACAGTGCATGGTAGCTGCGTGATCATGCATGATCAGCCACGTGATCAGTGCATGATAGCCACGTGATCAGTGCATGATCAGTCACGTGATCAGTGCATGATCAGCCACGTGATCAGTGCATGATCAGGTACGTGATCAGTGCATGTCAGCCACGTGATCAGTGCATGATAGCCACGTGATCAGTGCATGATCAGTCACGTGATCAGTGCATGATCAGTCACGTGATCAGTGCATGATCAGCCACGTGATCAGTGCATGATCAGCCACATGATCAGTGCATGATAGCAAACATGATCAGTGCATGATCAGTCACATGATCAGTGCCATTAAGTCACGTGATCAGTGCATGATAGTCATGTGATCAGTGCATGATCAGTCACGTGATCAGTGCATGATCAGCCACGTGATCAGTGCATGATCTGTCACATGATCAGTGTATGATCATCCACGTGATCAGTGCATGGGCAGTCATGTGATCAGTGCATGATATAGACGTGATCAGTGCATGATCAGTCACGTGATCAGTGCATGATAGCCACGTGATCAGTGCATGATCAGTCACCTGATCAGTGTATGATCATTCACGTGACCTGTACATGGTAGCTACATGATCATTGCATGATCAGCCACGTGAGTAGTGCATGATAGCCACGTGATCAGTGCATGATCAGTCACGTGATCAGTGCATGATCAGTCATGTGACCAGTACATGGTAGCTGCGTGATCATGCATGATCAGCCACGTGAGCAGTGCATGATAGCCACGTGATCAGTGCATGATCAGTCACGTGATCAGTGCATGATCAGTCACGTGATCAGTGCATGATCAGCCACGTGATCAGTGCATGATCAGGCACGTGATCAGTGCATGATCAGCCACGTGATCAGTGCATGATAGCCACGTGATCAGTGCATGATCAGTCACGTGATCAGTGCATGATCAGCCACGTGATCAGTGCATGATCAGCCACGTGATCAGTGCATGATCAATTACGTGATCAGTGCATGATCAGTCACGTGACCAGTACATGGTAGCTACGTGATCATTGCATGATCAGCCACGTGATCAGTGCATGATAGCCACGTGATCAGTGCATGATCAGCCACGTGATCAGTGCATGATCAGTCACGTGATCAGTGCATGATCAGTCACGTGATCAGTGCATGATCAGCCACGTGATCAGTGCATGTCAGTCATATATCAGTGCATGATAGCCCGTGATCAGTGCATGATCAGTCCCGTGATCAGTGCATGATCAGCCACGTGATCAGTGCATGATAGCCACGTGATCAGTGCATGATCAGCCACGTGATCAGTGCATGATAGCCACGTGATCAGTGCATGATCAGTCACGTGATCATGTGTGATCAGCCACGTGATCAGTGCATGATAGCCACGTGATCAGTGCATGATAGCCACGTGATCAGTGCATGATCAGTCACGTGATCAGTGCATGATCAGTCACGTGATCAGTGCATGATCAGCCACGTGATCAGTGCATGATCAGCCACGTGATCAGTGCATGATCAATTACGTGATCAGTGCATGATCAGTCACGTGACCAGTACATGTTGCTACGTGATCATTGCATGATCAGCCACGTGAGCAGTGCATGATAGCCACGTGATCAGTGCATGATCAGTCACGTGATCAGTGCATGATCAGTCACGTGATCAGTGCATGATCACACGTGATCAGTGCATGATCAGTCACGTGATCAGTGCATGATAGCCACGTGATCAGTGCATGATCAGCCACGTGATCAGTGCATGATAGCCACGTGATCAGTGCATGATCAGTTACGTGAGCAGTGTATGATCAGCCACGTGATCAGTGCATGGTCAGACACGTGAACAGTGTATGATCAGCCACGTGATCAGTGCATGATATCCAAGTGATCAGTGCATGATCAGTCACGTGATCAGTGTATGATCAGCCACGTGAACAGTGCATGCTCAGTCACGTGATCAGGGCCTGCTGAGCTGCGTGATTACTGTCTGCTCATCTGCTTGACAATTGCCAGCTGAGCTGCACGATTCCTGCCTGTCATCTGCTTGACAATTGCCAGCTGTGCTGCGTAATTCCTGCCTGCTCAGCTGCTTGATTATTGCCAGCTGAGCAGCATGATTCCTCACAGCTGAGTTCCATGATTATTGCCTGCTGACTGTATGATTCGTGCCTACTCAGCTCTTTGTTTATTGCCTCCAGAGGCACATGATCAGTGTATGATAGCAAACATGATCAGTGCATGATCAGTCACATGATCAGCGCCATTAAGTCACGTGATCACTACATGATAGTCATGTGATCAGTCCATGCTCAGTCACGGTATCAGTGCATGATCAGCCACGTGATCAGTGCATGATCAGCCACGTGATCAGTGCATGATCAGTCACGTGATCAGTGCATGGTAGCTACGTGATCAGTGCATGATCAGCCACGTGATCAGTGCATGATAGCCACGTGATCAGTGCATGATCAGTCACGTGATACGTGTGTGATCAGCCACGTGATCAGTGCATAATGATCAGTGCATGATAGCCACGTGATCAGTGCATGATCAGTCACGTGATCAGTGCATGATCAGCCACGTGATCAGTGCATGATCAGCCACGTGATCAGTGCATGATCAGCCACGTGATCAGTGCATGATCAGTCACGTGATCAGTGCATGATAGCACGTGATCAGTGCATGATCAGCCACGTGATCAGTGCATGATAGCCACGTGATCAGTGCATGATCAGTCACGTGATCAGTGCATGATCAGCCACGTGATCAGTGCATGATCAGCCACGTGATCAGTGCATGATCAGCCACGTGATCAGTGCATGATCAGTCACGTGACCAGTATATGGTAGCTACGTGATCAGTGCATGATCAGCCACGTGATCAGTGCATGATAGCCACGTGATGTGTGCATGATCAGTTACGTGAGCAGAGTACGATCAGCCACGTGATCAGTGCATGAGTGCCACGTGATCAGTGCATGATATGTCACGTGACAGGTGTGTGATCAGCCACGTGAACAGTGCATGTTCAGCCACGTGATCAGTGCATGATAGCCACGTGATCAGTGCATGATCAGTTACGTGAGAAGTGTATGATCAGCCACGTGATCAGTGCATGGTCGGACACGTGAACAGTGTATGATCAGCCACGTGATCAGTGCATGATATCCAAGTGATCAGTGCATGATCAATCACGTGATCAGTGTATGATCAGCCACGTGAACAGTGCATGCTCAGTCACGTGATCAGGGCCTGCTGAGCTGCGTGATTACTGTCTGCTCATCTGCTTGACAATTGCCAGCTGAGCTGCACGATTCCTGCCTGTCATCTGCTTGACAATTGCCAGCTGTGCTGCGTAATTCCTGCCTGCTCAGCTGCTTGATTATTGCCAGCTGAGCAGCATGATTCCTCACAGCTGAGTTCCATGATTATTGCCTGCTGACTGTTTGATTCGTGCCTACTCAGCTCTTTGTTTATTGCCTCCAGAGGCACATGATCAGTGTATGATAGCAAACATGATCAGCGCATGATCAGTCACATGATCAGCGCCATTAAGTCACGTGATCACTACATGATAGTCATGTGATCAGTCCATGCTCAGTCACGGTATCAGTGCATGATCAGCCACGTGATCAGTGCATGATCTGTCACATGATTAGTGTATGATCATCACGTGATCAGTGCATGGGCAGTCATGTGATCAGTGCATGATATAGACGTGATCAGTGCATGATCAGTCTCGTGATCAGTGCATGATAGCCACGTGATCAGTGCATGATCAGTCACCTGATGGGTGTATGATCATTCACGTGACCTGTACATGGTAGCTACATGATCATTGCATGATCAGCCACGTGAGTAGTGCATGATAGCCACGTGATCACTGCATGATCAGTCACGTGATCAGTGCATGATCAGTCATGTGACCAGTACATGGTAGCTGCGTGATCATTGCATGATCAGCCACGTGAGCAGTGCATGATAGCCACGTGATCAGTGCATGATCAGACACGTGATCAGTGCATGATCAGTCACGTGATCAGTGCATGATCAGCCACGTGATCAGTGCATGATCAGGCACGTGATCAGTGCATGTCAGCCACGTGATCAGTGCATGATAGCCACGTGATCAGTGCATGATCAGTCACGTGATCAGTGCATGATCAGCCACGTGATCAGTGCATGATCAGCCACGTGATCAGTGCATGATCAATTACGTGATCAGTGCATGATCAGTCACGTGACCAGTGCATGGTAGCTACGTGATCAGTGCATGATCAGCCACGTGATCAGTGCATGATCAGTCATGTATCAGTGCATGATAGCCCGTGATCAGTGCATGATCAGTCCCGTGATCAGTGCATGATCAGCCACGTGATCAGTGCATGATAGCCACGTGATCAGTGCATGATCAGTCACGTGATCAGTGCATGATCAGTCACGTGATCAGTGTGATCAGCCACGTGAACAGTGCATGCTCAGTCACGTGATCAGGGCCTGCTGAGCTGCGTGATTACTGTCTGCTCATCTGCTTGACAATTGCCAGCTGAGCTGCACGATTCCTGCCTGTCATCTGCTTGACAATTGCCAGCTGTGCTGCGTAATTCCTGCCTGCTCATCTGCTTGATTATTGCCAGCTGAGCAGCATGATTTCTCAGAGCTGAGTTCCATGATTATAGCCTGCTGACTGATTCGTGCCTACTCAGCTCTTTGTTCATTGCCTCCAGAGGCACATGATCAGTGTATGACACCAAACATGATCAGCACATGATCAGTCACATGATCAGTGCATGATAAGCCACGTGATCAGTGCATGATCAATTATGTGATCAGTGCATGATCAGTCATGTGACCAGTGCATGGTAGCTGCGTGATCAGTGCATGATCAGCCACGTGATCAGTGCATGATAGCCACGTGATCAGTGCATGATCAGTCACGTGATCAGTGCATGATCAGTCACGTGATCAGTGCATGATCAGTTACGTGATCAGTGCATGATCAGTCACGTGATCAGTGCATGGTAGCTACGTGATCATTGCATGATCAGCCACGTGATCAGTGCATGATAGCCACGTGATCAGTGCATGATCAGTCACGTGATCATGTGTGATCAGCCACGTGATCAGTGCATGATATCAGTGCATGATAGCCACGTGATCAGTGCATGATCAGTCACGTGATCAGTGCATGATCAGTCACGTGATCAGTGCATGATCAGCCACGTGATCAGTGCATGATCAGCCACGTGATCAGTGCATGATCAGTCACGTGATCAGTGCATGATAGTCACGTGATCAGTGCATGATCAGCCACGTGATCAGTGCATGATAGCCACGTGATCAGTGCATGATCAGTCACGTGATCAGTGCATGATCAGCCACGTGATCAGTGCATGATATCAGTGCATGATCAGCCACGTGATCAGTGCATGATCAGTCACGTGATCAGTGCATGATAGCTACGTGATCAGTGCATGATCAGCCACGTGATCAGTGCATGATAGCCACGTGATCAGTGCATGATCAGTCACGTGATCATGTGTGATCAGCCACGTGATCAGTGCATGATATCCACGTGATCAGTGCATGATAGCCACGTGATCAGTGCATGATCAGTCACGTGATCAGTGCATGATCAGTCATGATACGTGTCTGATCAGCCACGTGATCAGTGCATGATGAGCCACGTGATCAGTGCATGATCAATTACGTGATCAGTGCATGATCAGTCACGTGACCAGTACATGGTTGCTACGTGATCGTGCATGATCAGCCACGTGATCAGTGCATGATAGCCACGTGATCAGTGCATGATCAGTCACGTGATCAGTGCATGATCAGTCACGTGATCAGTGCATGATCATTTACGTGATCAGTGCATGATCAGTCACGTGACCAGTATATGGTAGCTACGTGATCATTGCATGATCAGCCACGTGATCAGTGCATGATAGCCACGTGATCAGTGCATGATCAGTTACGTGATCAGTGTATGATCAGCCACGTGATCAGTGCATGAGTGCCACGTGATCAGTGCATGATAGTCACGTGACAGTGTGTGATCAGCCACGTGATCAGTGCATGATCAGCCACGTGATCAGTGCATGATAGCCACGTGATCAGTGCATGATCAGTCACGTGATCAGTGCATGATCAGCCACGTGATCAGTGCATGATCAGACACGTGATCAGTGCATGATCAGCCACGTGATCAGTGCATGATATCCACGTGATCAGTGCATGATCATCACGTGATCAGTGCATGATCAGCCACGTGATCAGTGCATGATCAGCCACGTGATCAGTGCATGATCAGCCACGTGATCAGTGCATGATCAGTCACGTGATCAGTGCATGATCAGTCACGTGAACAGTGCATGATCATTTACGTGATCAGTGCATGATCAGTCACGTGACCAGTATATGATAGCTACGTGATCATTCCATGACGAGCCACGTGAGCAGTGCATGATAGCCACGTGATGTGTGCATGATGAGTTACGTGATCAGTGTATGATCAGCCACGTGATCAGTGCATGAGTGCCACGTGATCAGTGCATGATATGTCACGTGACAGTGTGTGATCAGCCACGTGATCAGTGCATGTTCAGCCACGTGATCAGTGCATGATAGCCACGTGATCAGTGCATGATCAGTTACGTGAGCAGTGTATGATCAGCCACGTGATCAGTGCATGGTCAGACACGTGAATCAGTGTATGATCAGCCACGTGATCAGTGCATGATATCCACGTGATCAGTGCATGATCAGTCACGTGATCAGTGCATGATCAGTCACGTGATAGTGTATGATCAGCCACGTGAACAGTGCATGCTCAGTCACGTGATCAGGGCCTGCTGAGCTGCGTGATTACTGTCTGCTCATCTGCTTGACAATTGCCAGCTGAGCTGCACGATTCCTGCCTGTCATCTGCTTGACAATTGCCAGCTGTGCTGCGTAATTCCTGCCTGCTCAGCTGCTTGATTATTGCCAGCTGAGCAGCATGATTCCTCACAGCTGAGTTCCATGATTATTGCCTGCTGACTGATTCGTGCCTACTCAGCTCTTTGTTCATTGCCTCCAGAGGCACATGATCAGTGTATGATAGCAAACATGATCAGCACATGATCAGTCACATGATCAGTGCATGATAAGCCAGTGATCAGTGCATGATCAGTCATGTGATCAGTGCATGATCAGTCATGTGATCAGTGCATGATAGCTGCGTGATCAGTGCATGATCAGCCACGTGATCAGTGCATGATCAGTCACGTGATCAGTGCATGATCAGTCACGTGATCAGTGCATGATCAGTCACGTGATCAGTGCATGATCAGTCACGTGATCAGTGCATGATCAGCCACGTGATCAGTGCATGATAGCCACGTGATCAGTGCATGATCAGCCACGTGATCAGTGCATGATCAGTCACGTGATAGTGCATGATCAGCCACGTGATCAGTGCATGATAGCCACGTGATCAGTGCATGATCAGTCACGTGATCAGTGCATGATCAGTCACGTGATAGTGCATGATCAGCCACGTGATCAGTGCATGATCAGCCACGTGATCAGTGCATGATCAGCCACGTGATCAGTGCATGATCAGTCACGTGATCAGTGCATGATAGCCACGTGATCAGTGCATGATCAGCCACGTGATCAGTGCATGATAGCCACGTGATCAGTGCATGATAGCCACGTGATCAGTGCATGATAGCCACGTGATCAGTGCATGATCAGTCACGTGATACATGTGTGATCAGCCACGTGATCAGTGCATGATGAGCCACGTGATCAGTGCAGGATCAATTACGTGATCAGTGCATGATCAGTCACGTGACCAGTACATGGTTGCTACGTGATCATTGCATGATCAGCCACGTGAGCAGAGCATGATAGCCACGTGATCAGTGCATGATCAGTCACGTGATCAGTACATGATCAGTCACGTGAACAGTGCATGATCATTTACGTGATCTGTGCATGATCAGTCACGTGACCAGTATATGGTAGCTACGTGATCATTCCATGACGAGCCACGTGAGCAGTGCATGATAGCCACGTGATGTGTGCATGATCAGTTACGTGAGCAGAGTATGATCAGCCACGTGATCAGTGCATGAGTGCCACGTGATCAGTGCATGATATGTCACGTGACAGGTGTGTGATCAGCCACGTGAACAGTGCATGTTCAGCCACGTGATCAGTGCATGATAGCCACGTGATCAGTGCATGATCAGTTACGTGAGCAGTGTATGATCAGCCACGTGATCAGTGCATGGTCAGACACGTGAACAGTGTATGATCAGCCACGTGATCAGTGCATGATATCCAAGTGATCAGTGCATGATCATCACGTGATCAGTGTATGATCAGCCACGTGAACAGTGCATGCTCAGTCACGTGATCAGGGCCTGCTGAGCTGCGTGATTACTGTCTGCTCATCTGCTTGACAATTGCCAGCTGAGCTGCACGATTCCTGCCTGTCATCTGCTTGACAATTGCCAGCTGTGCTGCGTAATTCCTGCCTGCTCAGCTGCTTGATTATTGCCAGCTGAGCAGCATGATTCCTCACACCTGAGTTCCATGATTATTGCCTGCTGACTGTTTGATTCGTGCCTACTCAGCTCTTTGTTTATTGCCTCCAGAGGCACATGATCAGTGTATGATAGCAAACATGATCAGCGCATGATCAGTCACATGATCAGCGCCATTAAGTCACGTGATCACTACATGATAGTCATGTGATCAGTCCATGCTCAGTCACGGTATCAGTGCATGATCAGCCACGTGATCAGTGCATGATCAGCCACGTGATCAGTGCATGATAGCCATGTGATCAGTGCATGATCAGTCACGTGATCAGTGCATGATCAGTCACGTGATCAGTGCATGATCAGCCACGTGATCAGTGCATGATCAGTCACCTGATGGGTGTATGATCAGTCACGTGACCAGTACATGGTAGCTACATGATCATTGCATGATCAGCCACGTGAGTAGTGCATGATAGCCACGTGATCAGTGCATGATCAGTCACGTGATCAGTGCATGATCAGTCATGTGATCAGTGCATGATCAGTTACGTGATCAGTGCATGATCAGTCACGTGATCAGTGCATGATAGCCACGTGATCAGTGCATGATCAGCCACGTGATCAGTGCATGATAGCCACGTGATCAGTGCATGATCAGTCACGTGATCAGTGCATGATCAGTCACGTGATCAGTGCATGATCGCCACGTGATCAGTGCATGATCAGTCACGTGATCAGTGCATGGTAGCTACGTGATCAGTGCATGATCAGCCACGTGATCAGTGCATGATAGCCACGTGATCAGTGCATGATCAGTTACGTGATCAGTGCATGATCAGCCACGTGATCAGTGCATGAGTGCCACGTGATCAGTGCATGATCAGTCACGTGATCAGTGCATGATCAGCCACGTGATCAGTGCATGATCAGCCACGTGATCAGTGCATGATAGCCACGTGATCAGTGCATGATCAGTCACGTGATCAGTGCATGATCAGCCACGTGATCAGTGCATGATCAGCCACGTGATCAGTGCATGATCAGCCACGTGATCAGTGCATGATAGCCACGTGATCAGTGCATGATCAGTCACGTGATCAGTGCATGATCAGTCACGTGATCAGTGCATGATCAATTACGTGATCAGTGCATGATCAGTCACGTGATCAGTGCATGATAGCTACGTGATCAGTGCATGATCAGCCACGTGATCAGTGCATGATAGCCACGTGATCAGTGCATGATCAGTCACGTGATCAGTGCATGATCATCCACGTGATCAGTGCATGATCAGTCACGTGATCAGTGCATGATCAGACGTGATCAGTGCATGATCAGTCACGTGATCAGTGCATGATCAGCCACGTGATCAGTGCATGATAGCCACGTGATCAGTGCATGATAGCCAGTGATCAGTGCATGATCAGTCACGTGATCAGTGCATGATCAGCCACGTGATCAGTGCATGATAGCCACGTGATCAGTGCATGATCAGTCACGTGATCAGTGCATGATAGCCACGTGATCAGTGCATGATCAGTTACGTGATCAGTGTATGATCAGCCACGTGATCAGTGCATGATCAGACACGTGATCAGTGCATGATCAGCCACGTGATCAGTGCATGATATCCACGTGATCAGTGCATGATCAGTCACGTGATCAGTGTATGATCAGCCACGTGAACAGTGCATGCTCAGTCACGTGATCAGGGCCTGCTGAGCTGCATGATTACTGTCTGCTCATCTGCTTGACAATTGCCAGCTGTGCTGCGTAATTCCTGCCTGCTCAGCTGCTTGATTATTGCCAGCTGAGCAGCATGATTCCTCACAGCTGAGTTCCATGATTATTGCCTGCTGACTGTTTGATTCGTGCCTACTCAGCTCTTTGTTTATTGCCTCCAGAGGCACATGATCAGTGTATGATAGCAAACATGATCAGCGCATGATCAGTCACATGATCAGCGCCATTAAGTCACGTGATCACTACATGATAGTCATGTGATCAGTCCATGCTCAGTCACGGTATCAGTGCATGATCAGCCACGTGATCAGTGCATGATCAGTCACATGATTAGTGTATGATCATCCACGTGATCAGTGCATGGGCAGTCACGTGATCAGTGCATGATTAGACGTGATCAGTGCATGATCAGTCACGTGATCAGTGCATGATAGCCACGTGATCAGTGCATGATCAGTCACCTGATGGGTGTATGATCATTCACGTGACCAGTACATGGTAGCTACATGATCAGTGCATGATCAGCCACGTGATCAGTGCATGATAGCCACGTGATCAGTGCATGATCAGCCACGTGATCAGTGCATGATCAGTCACGTGATCAGTGCATGATCAGCCACGTGATCAGTGCATGATCAATTACGTGATCAGTGCATGATCAGTCACGTGATCAGTGCATGATAGCTGCGTGATCAGTGCATGATCAGCCACGTGATCAGTGCATGATAGCCACGTGATCAGTGCATGATCAGTCACGTGATCAGTGCATGATCAGTCACGTGATCAGTGCATGATCAGCCACGTGATCAGTGCATGATAGCCACGTGATCAGTGCATGATCAGTCACGTGATCAGTGCATGATCAGTCACGTGATCAGTGCATGATCAGCCACGTGATCAGTGCATGATCAGCCACGTGATCAGTGCATGATCAGCCACGTGATCAGTGCATGATCAGCCACGTGATCAGTGCATGATCAGTCACGTGATCAGTGCATGATCAGTCACGTGATCAGTGCATGATCAGCCACGTGATCAGTGCATGTCAGTCATGTGACAGTGCATGATAGCCCGTGATCAGTGCATGATCAGTCCCGTGATCAGTGCATGATCAGCCAGTGATCAGTGCATGATAGCTACGTGATCAGTGCATGATCAGCCACGTGATCAGTGCATGATAGCCACGTGATCAGTGCATGATCAGTCACGTGATCAGTGCATGATAGCCACGTGATCAGTGCATGATCAGTCACGTGATCAGTGTATGATCAGCCACGTGAACAGTGCATGCTCAGTCACGTGATCAGGGCCTGCTGAGCTGCGTGATTACTGTCTGCTCATCTGCTTGACAATTGCCAGCTGAGCTGCACGATTCCTGCCTGTCATCTGCTTGACAATTGCCACCTGTGCTGCATAATTCCTGCCTGCTCATCTACTTGATTATTGCCAGCTGAGCAGCATGATTTCTCAAGCTGAGTTCCATGATTATAGCCTGCTGACTGATTCCTGCCTACTCAGCTCTATGTTCATTGCCTCCAGAGGCACATGATCAGTGTATGACACCAAACATGATCAGCACATGATCAGTCACATGATCAGTGCATGATAAGCCACGTGATCAGTGCATGATCAGTTACGTGATCAGTGCATGATCAGTCACGTGATCAGTGCATGATAGCTGCGTGATCAGTGCATGATCAGCCACGTGATCAGTGCATGATAGCCACGTGATCAGTGCATGATAGCCACGTGATCAGTGCATGATCAGTCACGTGATCAGTGCATGATCAGTCACGTGATACGTGTGTGATCAGCCACGTGATCAGTGCATGATGAGCCACGTGATCAGTGCAGGATCAATTACGTGATCAGTGCATGATCAGTCACGTGACCAGTACATGGTTGCTACGTGATCGTTGCATGATCAGCCACGTGAGCAGTGCATGATAGCCACGTGATCAGTGCATGATCAGTCACGTGATCAGTACATGATCAGTCACGTGAACAGTGCATGATCATTTACGTGATCTGTGCATGATCAGTCACGTGACCAGTATATGGTAGCTTCGTGATCATTCCATGACGAGCCACGTGAGCAGTGCATGATAGCCACGTGATGTGTGCATGATGAGTTACGTGAGCAGAGTATGATCAGCCACGTGATCAGTGCATGAGTGCCACGTGATCAGTGCATGATATGTCACGTGACAGGTGTGTGATCAGCCACGTGAACAGTGCATGTTCAGCCACGTGATCAGTGCATGATAGCCACGTGATCAGTGCATGATCAGTTACGTGAGCAGTGTATGATCAGCCACGTGATCAGTGCATGGTCAGACACGTGAACAGTGTATGATCAGCCACGTGATCAGTGCATGATATCCAAGTGATCAGTGCATGATCAATCACGTGATCAGTGTATGATCAGCCACGTGAACAGTGCATGCTCAGTCACGTGATCAGGGCCTGCTGAGCTGCGTGATTACTGTCTGCTCATCTGCTTGACAATTGCCAGCTGAGCTGCACGATTCCTGCCTGTCATCTGCTTGACAATTGCCAGCTGTGCTGCGTAATTCCTGCCTGCTCAGCTGCTTGATTATTGCCAGCTGAGCAGCATGATTCCTCACACCTGAGTTCCATGATTATTGCCTGCTGACTGTTTGATTCGTGCCTACTCAGCTCTTTGTTTATTGCCTCCAGAGGCACATGATCAGTGTATGATAGCAAACATGATCAGCGCATGATCAGTCACATGATCAGCGCCATTAAGTCACGTGATCACTACATGATAGTCATGTGATCAGTCCATGCTCAGTCACGGTATCAGTGCATGATCAGCCACGTGATCAGTGCATGATCTGTCACATGATTAGTGTATGATCATCCACGTGATCAGTGCATGGGCAGTCATGTGATCAGTGCATGATATAGACGTGATCAGTGCATGATCAGTCTCGTGATCAGTGCATGATAGCCACGTGATCAGTGCATGATCAGTCACCTGATGGGTGTATGATCATTCACGTGACCTGTACATGGTAGCTACATGATCATTGCATGATCAGCCACGTGAGTAGTGCATGATAGCCACGTGATCACTGCATGATCAGTCACGTGATCAGTGCATGATCAGTCATGTGACCAGTACATGGTAGCTGCGTGATCATGCATGATCAGCCACGTGAGCAGTGCATGATAGCCACGTGATCAGTGCATGATCAGTCACGTGATCAGTGCATGATCAGTCACGTGATCAGTGCATGATCAGCCACGTGATCAGTGCATGATAGCCACGTGATCAGTGCATGATCAGTCACGTGATCAGTGCATGATCAGTCACGTGATCAGTGCATGATCAGCCACGTGATCAGTGCATGATCAGCCACGTGATCAGTGCATGATCAATTACGTGATCAGTGCATGATCAGTCACGTGACCAGTACATGGTAGCTACGTGATCATTGCATGATCAGCCACGTGATCAGTGCATGATAGCCACGTGATCAGTGCATGATCAGCCACGTGATCAGTGCATGATCAGTCACGTGATCAGTGCATGATCAGTCACGTGATCAGTGCATGATCAGCCACGTGATCAGTGCATGTCAGTCATGTATCAGTGCATGATAGCACGTGATCAGTGCATGATCAGTCCCGTGATCAGTGCATGATCAGCCACGTGATCAGTGCATGATAGCCACGTGATCAGTGCATGATCAGTCACGTGATCAGTGCATGATCAGTCACGTGATCAGTGTGTGATCAGCCACGTGATCAGTGCATGCTCAGTCACGTGATCAGGGCCTGCTGAGCTGCGTGATTACTGTCTGCTCATCTGCTTGACAATTGCCAGCTGAGCTGCACGATTCCTGCCTGTCATCTGCTTGACAATTGCCACCTGTGCTGCGTAATTCCTGCCTGCTCATCTACTTGATTATTGCCAGCTGAGCAGCATGATTTCTCAGAGCTGAGTTCCATGATTATAGCCTGCTGACTGATTCCTGCCTACTCAGCTCTATGTTCATTGCCTCCAGAGGCACATGATCAGTGTATGACACCAAACATGATCAGCACATGATCAGTCACATGATCAGTGCATGATAAGCCACGTGATCAGTGCATGATCAATCACGTGATCAGTGCATGATCAGTCACGTGACCAGTGCATGGTAGCTGCGTGATCAGTGCATGATCAGCCACGTGATCAGTGCATGATAGCCACGTGATCAGTGCATGATCAGTCACGTGATCAGTGCATGATCAGTCACGTGATCAGTGCATGATCAGTCACGTGATCAGTGCATGATCAGCCACGTGATCAGTGCATGATCAGTCACGTGACCAGTGCATGGTAGCTACGTGATCAGTGCATGATCAGCCACGTGATCAGTGCATGATAGCCACGTGATCAGTGCATGATCAGTCACGTGATCAGTGCATGATCAGCCACGTGATCAGTGCATGATATCAGTGCATGATCAGCCACGTGATCAGTGCATGATCAGTCACGTGATCAGTGCATGATCAGTCACGTGATCAGTGCATGATCAGCCACGTGAACAGTGCATGCTCAGTCACGTGATCAGGGCCTGCTGAGCTGCGTGATTACTGTCTGCTCATCTGCTTGACAATTGCCAGCTGAGCTGCACGATTCCTGCCTGTCATCTGCTTGACAATTGCCAGCTGTGCTGCGTAATTCCTGCCTGCTCAGCTGCTTGATTATTGCCAGCTGAGCAGCATGATTCCTCACAGCTGAGTTCCATGATTATTGCCTGCTGACTGTTTGATTCGTGCCTACTCAGCTCTTTGTTTATTGCCTCCAGAGGCACATGATCAGTGTATGATAGCAAACATGATCAGCGCATGATCAGTCACATGATCAGCGCCATTAAGTCACGTGATCACTACATGATAGTCATGTGATCAGTCCATGCTCAGTCACGGTATCAGTGCATGATCAGCCACGTGATCAGTGCATGATCTGTCACGTGATCAGTGTATGATCATCCACGTGATCAGTGCATGGGCAGTCATGTGATCAGTGCATGATATAGACGTGATCAGTGCATGATCAGTCACGTGATCAGTGCATGATAGCCACGTGATCAGTGCATGATCAGTCACGTGATGGGTGCATGATCATTCACGTGACCAGTACATGGTAGCTACATGATCATTGCATGATCAGCCACGTGATCAGTGCATGATAGCCACGTGATCAGTGCATGATCAGTCACGTGATCAGTGCATGATCAGCCACGTGATCAGTGCATGATCAGCCACGTGATCAGTGCATGATCAGCCACGTGATCAGTGCATGATCAGTCACGTGATCAGTGCATGGTAGCCACGTGATCAGTGCATGATCAGCCACGTGATCAGTGCATGATCAGTCATGTATCAGTGCATGATAGCCCGTGATCAGTGCATGATCAGTCCCGTGATCAGTGCATGATCAGCCACGTGATCAGTGCATGATAGCCACGTGATCAGTGCATGATCAGTCACGTGATCAGTGCATGATCAGTCACGTGATCAGTGTATGATCAGCCACGTGAACAGTGCATGCTCAGTCACGTGATCAGGGCCTGCTGAGCTGCGTGATTACTGTCTGCTCATCTGCTTGACAATTGCCAGCTGAGCTGCACGATTCCTGCCTGTCATCTGCTTGACAATTGCCACCTGTGCTGCGTAATTCCTGCCTGCTCATCTACTTGATTATTGCCAGCTGAGCAGCATGATTTCTCAGAGCTGAGTTCCATGATTATAGCCTGCTGACTGATTCGTGCCTACTCAGCTCTATGTTCATTGCCTCCAGAGGCACATGATCAGTGTATGACACCAAACATGATCAGTGCATGATCAGTCACATGATCAGTGCATGATAAGCCACGTGATCAGTGCATGATCAGTCACGTGATCAGTGCATGATCAGTCACGTGACCAGTACATGGTAGCTGCGTGATCAGTGCATGATCAGCCACGTGATCAGTGCATGATAGCCACGTGATCAGTGCATGATCAGTCACGTGATCAGTGCATGATCAGTCACGTGATCAGTGCATGATCAGTTACGTGATCAGTGCATGATCAGTCACGTGATCAGTGCATGTAGCTACGTGATCATTGCATGATCAGCCACGTGATCAGTGCATGATAGCCACGTGATCAGTGCATGATCAGTCACGTGATCAGTGCATGATCAGTCACGTGATCAGTGCATGATCAATTACGTGATCAGTGCATGATCAGTCACGTGATCAGTGCATGATAGCCACGTGATCAGTGCATGATCAGCCACGTGATCAGTGCATGATAGCCACGTGATCAGTGCATGATCAGCCACGTGATCAGTGCATGATCAGTCACGTGATCAGTGCATGATCAGCCACGTGATCAGTGCATGATCAGTCACGTGATCAGTGCATGGTAGCTACGTGATCAGTGCATGATCAGCCACGTGATCAGTGCATGATAGCCACGTGATCAGTGCATGATCAGTCACGTGATACGTGTGTGATCAGCCACGTGATCAGTGCATGATATCAGTGCATGATAGCCACGTGATCAGTGCATGATCAGTCACGTGATCAGTGCATGATCAGTCACGTGATCAGTGCATGATCAGCCACGTGATCAGTGCATGATCAGCCACGTGATCAGTGCATGATCAGTCACGTGATCAGTGCATGATAGTCACGTGATCAGTGCATGATCAGCCACGTGATCAGTGCATGATAGCCACGTGATCAGTGCATGATCAGTCACGTGATACGTGTGTGATCAGCCACGTGATCAGTGCATGATATCAGTGCATGATCAGCCACGTGATCAGTGCATGATCAGTCACGTGATCAGTGCATGGTAGCTACGTGATCAGTGCATGATCAGCCACGTGATCAGTGCATGATAGCCACGTGATCAGTGCATGATCAGTCACGTGATCATGTGTGATCAGCCACGTGATCAGTGCATGATAGCCACGTGATCAGTGCATGATAGCCACGTGATCAGTGCATGATCAGTCACGTGATCAGTGCATGATCAGTCACGTGATCGTGCATGATCAGCCACGTGATCAGTGCATGATCAGCCACGTGATCAGTGCATGATCAATTACGTGATCAGTGCATGATCAGTCACGTGACCAGTGCATGGTTGCTACGTGATCAGTGCATGATCAGCCACGTGATCAGTGCATGATAGCCACGTGATCAGTGCATGATCAGTCACGTGATCAGTGCATGATCAGTCACGTGATCAGTGCATGATCATTTACGTGATCAGTGCATGATCAGTCACGTGATCAGTGCATGGTAGCCACGTGATCATTGCATGATCAGCCACGTGATCAGTGCATGATAGCCACGTGATCAGTGCATGATCAGTTACGTGATCAGTGCATGATCAGCCACGTGATCAGTGCATGATGCCACGTGATCAGTGCATGATAGTCACGTGACAGGTGTGTGATCAGCCACGTGATCAGTGCATGATCAGCCACGTGATCAGTGCATGATAGCCACGTGATCAGTGCATGATCAGTCACGTGATCAGTGCATGATCAGCCACGTGATCAGTGCATGATCAGCCACGTGATCAGTGCATGATCAGCCACGTGATCAGTGCATGATATCCACGTGATCAGTGCATGATCATCACGTGATCAGTGCATGATCAGCCACGTGATCAGTGCATGATCAGCCACGTGATCAGTGCATGATCAGCCACGTGATCAGTGCATGATCAGTCACGTGATCAGTACATGATCAGTCACGTGAACAGTGCATGATCATTTACGTGATCAGTGCATGATCAGTCACGTGACCAGTATATGATAGCTACGTGATCATTCCATGACGAGCCACGTGAGCAGTGCATGATAGAAACGTGATGTGTGCATGATGAGTTACGTGAGCAGAGTATGATCAGCCACGTGATCAGTGCATGAGTGCCACGTGATCAGTGCATGATATGTCACGTGACAGGTGTGTGATCAGCCACGTGAACAGTGCATGTTCAGCCACGTGATCAGTGCATGATAGCCACGTGATCAGTGCATGATCAGTTACGTGAGCAGTGTATGATCAGCCACGTGATCAGTGCATGATCAGACACGTGAACAGTGTATGATCAGCCACGTGATCAGTGCATGATATCCAAGTGATCAGTGCATGATCAATCACGTGATCAGTGTATGATCAGCCACGTGAACAGTGCATGCTCAGTCACGTGATCAGGGCCTGCTGAGCTGCGTGATTACTGTCTGCTCATCTGCTTGACAATTGCCAGCTGAGCTGCACGATTCCTGCCTGTCATCTGCTTGACAATTGCCAGCTGTGCTGCGTAATTCCTGCCTGCTCATCTGCTTGATTATTGCCAGCTGAGCAGCATGATTTCTCACAGCTGAGTTCCATGATTATTGCCTGCTGACTGATTCGTGCCTACTCAGCTCTTTGTTCATTGCCTCCAGAGGCACATGATCAGTGTATGATACCAAACATGATCAGCACATGATCAGTCACATGATCAGTGCATGATAAGCCCAGTGATCAGTGCATGATCAGTCATGTGATCATGCATGATCAGTCATGTGATCAGTGCATGGTAGCTGCGTGATCAGTGCATGATCAGCCACGTGATCAGTGCATGATAGCCACGTGATCAGTGCATGATCAGTCACGTGATCAGTGCATGATCAGTCACGTGATCAGTGCATGATCAGTCACGTGATCAGTGCATGATCAGTTACGTGATCAGTGCATGATCAGCCACGTGATCAGTGCATGATAGCCACGTGATCAGTGCATGATAGCCACGTGATCAGTGCATGATCAGTCACGTGATCAGTGCATGATCAGCCACGTGATCAGTGCATGATAGCCACGTGATCAGTGCATGATCAGTCACGTGATCAGTGCATGATCAGTCACGTGATCAGTGTGATCAGCCACGTGATCAGTGCATGATCAGCCACGTGATCAGTGCATGATCAGCCACGTGATCAGTGCATGATCAGTCACGTGATCAGTGCATGATAGCCACGTGATCAGTGCATGATCAGCCACGTGATCAGTGCATGATAGCCACGTGATCAGTGCATGATAGCCACGTGATCAGTGCATGATAGCCACGTGATCAGTGCATGATCAGTCACGTGATACATGTGTGATCAGCCACGTGATCAGTGCATGTTGAGCCACGTGATCAGTGCAGGATCAATTACGTGATCAGTGCATGATCAGTCACGTGACCAGTACATGGTTGCTACGTGATCGTTGCATGATCAGCCACGTGAGCAGAGCATGATAGCCACGTGATCAGTGCATGATCAGTCACGTGATCAGTACATGATCAGTCACTTGAACAGTGCATGATCATTTACGTGATCTGTGCATGATCAGTCACGTGACCAGTATATGGTAGCTACGTGATCATTCCATGACGAGCCACGTGAGCAGTGCATGATAGCCACGTGATGTGTGCATGATCAGTTACGTGAGCAGAGTATGATCAGCCACGTGATCAGTGCATGAGTGCCACGTGATCAGTGCATGATATGTCACGTGACAGGTGTGTGATCAGCCACGTGAACAGTGCATGTTCAGCCACGTGATCAGTGCATGATAGCCACGTGATCAGTGCATGATCAGTTACCTGAGCAGTGTATGATCAGCCACGTGATCAGTGCATGCTCAGACACGTGAAAAGTGTATGATCAGCCACGTGATCAGTGCATGATATCCAAGTGATCAGTGCATGATCATCACGTGATCAGTGTATGATCAGCCACGTGAACAGTGCATGCTCAGTCACGTGATCAGGGCCTGCTGAGCTGCGTGATTACTGTCTGCTCATCTGCTTGACAATTGCCAGCTGAGCTGCACGATTCCTGCCTGTCATCTGCTTGACAATTGCCAGCTGTGCTGCGTAATTCCTGCCTGCCCAGCTGCTTGATTATTGCCAGCTGAGCAGCATGATTCCTCACAGCTGAGTTCCATGATTATTGCCTGCTGACTGTTTGATTCGTGCCTACTCAGCTCTTTGTTTATTGCCTCCAGAGGCACATGATCAGTGTATGATAGCAAACATGATCAGCGCATGATCAGTCACATGATCAGCGCCATTAAGTCACGTGATCACTACATGATAGTCATGTGATCAGTCCATGCTCAGTCACGGTATCAGTGCATGATCAGCCACGTGATCAGTGCATGATCAGCCACGTGATCAGTGCATGATAGCCATGTGATCAGTGCATGATCAGTCACGTGATCAGTGCATGATCAGTCACGTGATCAGTGCATGATCAGCCACGTGATCAGTGCATGATCATCACCTGATGGGTGTATGATCAGTCACGTGACCAGTACATGGTAGCTACATGATCATTGCATGATCAGCCACGTGAGTAGTGCATGATAGCCACGTGATCAGTGCATGATCAGCCACGTGATCAGTGCATGATCAGTCATGTGATCAGTGCATGATCAGTTACGTGATCAGTGCATGATCAGTCACGTGACCAGTGCATGATAGCCACGTGATCAGTGCATGATCAGCCACGTGATCAGTGCATGATAGCCACGTGATCAGTGCATGATCAGTCACGTGATCAGTGCATGATCAGTCACGTGATCAGTGCATGATCGTCACGTGATCAGTGCATGATCAGTCACGTGATCAGTGCATGGTAGCTACGTGATCAGTGCATGATCAGCCACGTGATCAGTGCATGATAGCCACGTGATCAGTGCATGATCAGTTACGTGATCAGTGCATGATCAGCCACGTGATCAGTGCATGAGTGCCACGTGATCAGTGCATGATCAGTCACGTGATCAGTGCATGATCAGCCACGTGATCAGTGCATGATCAGCCACGTGATCAGTGCATGATAGCCACGTGATCAGTGCATGATCAGTCACGTGATCAGTGCATGATCAGCCACGTGATCAGTGCATGATCAGACACGTGATCAGTGCATGATCAGCCACGTGATCAGTGCATGATAGCCACGTGATCAGTGCATGATCAGTCACGTGATCAGTGCATGATCAGTCACGTGATCAGTGCATGATCAATTACGTGATCAGTGCATGATCAGTCACGTGACCAGTACATGATAGCTACGTGATCAGTGCATGATCAGCCACGTGATCAGTGCATGATAGCCACGTGATCAGTGCATGATCAGTCACGTGATCAGTGCATGATCATCCACGTGATCAGTGCATGATCAGTCACGTGATCAGTGCATGATCAGACGTGATCAGTGCATGATCAGTCACGTGATCAGTGCATGATCAGCCACGTGATCAGTGCATGATAGCCACGTGATCAGTGCATGATAGCCAGTGATCAGTGCATGATCAGTCACGTGATCAGTGCATGATCAGCCACGTGATCAGTGCATGATAGCCACGTGATCAGTGCATGATCAGTCACGTGATCAGTGCATGATAGCCACGTGATCAGTGCATGATCAGTTACGTGAGCAGTGTATGATCAGCCACGTGATCAGTGCATGATCAGACACGTGATCAGTGCATGATCAGCCACGTGATCAGTGCATGATATCCACGTGATCAGTGCATGATCAGTCACGTGATCAGTGTATGATCAGCCACGTGAACAGTGCATGCTCAGTCACGTGATCAGGGCCTGCTGAGCTGCACGATTCCTGCCTGTCATCTGCTTTACAATTGCCAGCTGTGCTGCGTAATTCCTGCCTGCTCAGCTGCTTGATTATTGCCAGCTGAGCAGCATGATTCCTCACAGCTGAGTTCCATGATTATTGCCTGCTGACTGTTTGATTCGTGCCTACTCAGCTCTTTGTTTATTGCCTCCAGAGGCACATGATCAGTGTATGATAGAAAACATGATCAGCGCATGATCAGTCACATGATCAGCGCCATTAAGTCACGTGATCACTATATGATAGTCATGTGATCAGTCCATGCTCAGTCACGGTATCAGTGCATGATCAGCCACGTGATCAGTGCATGATCAGTCATGTGATCAGTGCATGATATAGACGTGATCAGTGCATGATCAGTCACGTGATCAGTGCATGATAGCCACGTGATCAGTGCATGATCAGTCACCTGATGGGTGTATGATCATTCACGTGACGTGTACATGGTAGCTACATGATCATTGCATGATCAGCCACGTGAGTAGTGCATGATAGCCACGTGATCAGTGCATGATCAGTCACGTGATCAGTGCATGATCAGTCACGTGACCAGTACATGGTAGCTGCGTGATCATGCATGATCAGCCACGTGATCAGTGCATGATAGCCACGTGATCAGTGCATGATCAGTCACGTGATCAGTGCATGATCAGTCACGTGATCAGTGCATGATCAGCCACGTGATCAGTGCATGATAGCCACGTGATCAGTGCATGATCAGTCACGTGATCAGTGCATGATCAGTCACGTGATCAGTGCATGATCAGCCACGTGATCAGTGCATGATCAGCCACGTGATCAGTGCATGATCAATTACGTGATCAGTGCATGATCAGTCACGTGACCAGTGCATGGTAGCTACGTGATCATTGCATGATCAGCCACGTGATCAGTGCATGATAGCCACGTGATCAGTGCATGATCAGCCACGTGATCAGTGCATGATCAGTCACGTGATCAGTGCATGATCAGTCACGTGATCAGTGCATGATCAGCCACGTGATCAGTGCATGTCAGTCATGTATCAGTGCATGATAGCCCGTGATCAGTGCATGATCAGTCCCGTGATCAGTGCATGATCAGCCACGTGATCAGTGCATGATAGCCACGTGATCAGTGCATGATCAGTCACGTGATCAGTGCATGATCAGTCACGTGATCAGTGTGTGATCAGCCACGTGAACAGTGCATGCTCAGTCACGTGATCAGGGCCTGCTGAGCTGCGTGATTACTGTCTGCTCATCTGCTTGACAATTGCCAGCTGAGCTGCACGATTCCTGCCTCTCATCTGCTTGACAATTGCCACCTGTGCTGCGTAATTCCTGCCTGCTCATCTGCTTGATTATTGCCAGCTGAGCAGCATGATTTCTCACAGCTGAGTTCCATGATTATAGCCTGCTGACTGATTCGTGCCTACTCAGCTCTTTGTTCATTGCCTCCAGAGGCACATGATCAGTGTATGACACCAAACATGATCAGCACATGATCAGTCACATGATCAGTGCATGATAAGCCACGTGATCAGTGCATGATCAATCATGTGATCAGTGCATGATCAGTCATGTGATCAGTGCATGGTAGCTGCGTGATCAGTGCATGATCAGCCACGTGATCAGTGCATGATAGCCACGTGATCAGTGCATGATCAGTCACGTGATCAGTGCATGATCAGTCACGTGATCAGTGCATGATCAGTCACGTGATCAGTGCATGATCAGCCACGTGATCAGTGCATGATCAGTCACGTGACCAGTACATGGTAGCTACGTGATCATTGCATGATCAGCCACGTGATCAGTGCATGATAGCCACGTGATCAGTGCATGATCAGTCACGTGATCAGTGCATGATCAGCCACGTGATCAGTGCATGATATCAGTGCATGATAGCCACGTGATCAGTGCATGATCAGTCACGTGATCAGTGCATGATCAGTCACGTGATCAGTGCATGATCAGCCACGTGATCAGTGCATGATCAGCCACGTGATCAGTGCATGATCAGCCACGTGATCAGTGCATGATCAGTCACGTGATCAGTGCATGGTAGCTACGTGATCAGTGCATGATCAGCCACGTGATCAGTGCATGATAGCCACGTGATCAGTGCATGATCAGTCACGTGACAGGTGTGTGATCAGCCACGTGATCAGTGCATGATCAGCCACGTGATCAGTGCATGATAGCCACGTGATCAGTGCATGATCAGTTACGTGAGCAGTGTATGATCAGCCACGTGATCAGTGCATGGTCAGACACGTGAACAGTGTATGATCAGCCACGTGATCAGTGCATGATATCCACGTGATCAGTGCATGATCAGTCACGTGATCAGTGTATGATCAGCCACGTGAACAGTGCATGCTCAGTCACGTGATCAGGGCCTGCTGAGCTGCGTGATTACTGTCTGCTCATCTGCTTGACAATTGCCAGCTGAGCTGCACGATTCCTGCCTGTCATCTGCTTGACAATTGCCAGCTGAGCAGCATGATTCCTCACAGCTGAGTTCCATGATTATTGCCTGCTGACTGTATGATTCGTGCCTACTCAGCTCTTTGTTTATTGCCTCCCTCTAGAGGCACATGATCAGTGTATGATAGCAAACATGATCAGCGCATGATCATTCACATGATCAGCGCCATTAAGTCACGTGATGACTACATGATAGTCATGTGATCAGTCCATGCTCAGTCACGGTATCAGTGCATGATCAGCCACGTGATCAGTGCATGATCTGTCACATGATTAGTGTATGATCATCCACGTGATCAGTGCAAGGGCAGTCATGTACTCAGTGGATGATATAGACGTGATCAGTGCATGATCAGTCACGTGATCAGTGCATGATAGCCACGTGATCAGTGCATGATCAGTCACCTGATGGGTGTATGATCATTCAAGTGACCTGTACATGGTAGCTACGTGATCATTGCATGATCAGCCACGTGAGCAGTGCATGATAGCCACGTGATCAGTGCATGATCAGCCACGTGATCAGTGCATGATCAGCCACGTGATCAGTGCATGATCAGTCACGTGATCAGTGCATGGCAGCTACGTGATCAGTGCATGATCAGCCACGTGATCAGTGCATGATAGCCACGTGATCAGTGCATGATCAGTCACGTGATCAGTGCATGATCAGCCACGTGATCAGTGCATGATATCAGTGCATGATAGCCACGTGATCAGTGCATGATCAGTCACGTGATCAGTGCATGATCAGCCACGTGATCAGTGCATGATCAGCCACGTGATCAGTGCATGATCAGTCCCGTGATCAGTGCATGATCAGCCACGTGATCAGTGCATGATCAGTCACGTGATCAGTGCATGGTAGCTACGTGATCAGTGCATGATCAGCCACGTGATCAGTGCATGATAGCCACGTGATCAGTGCATGATCAGTCACGTGATCAGTGCATGATCAGCCACGTGATCAGTGCATGATATCAGTGCATGATCAGCCACGTGATCAGTGCATGATCAGTCACGTGATCAGTACATGGTAGCCACGTGATCAGTGCATGATCAGCCACGTGATCAGTGCATGATAGCCACGTGATCAGTGCATGATCAGTCACGTGATACATGTGTGATCAGCCACGTGATCAGTGCATGATAGCCACGTGATCAGTGCATGATAGCCACGTGATCAGTGCATGATCAGTCACGTGATCAGTGCATGATCAGTCACGTGATACGTGCATGATCAGCCACGTGATCAGTGCATGATAGCCACGTGATCAGTGCATGATCAATTACGTGATCAGTGCATGATCAGTCACGTGATCAGTACATGATTGGTACGTGATCAGTGCATGATCAGCCACGTGATCAGTGCATGATAGCCACGTGATCAGTGCATGATCAGTCACGTGATCATTCCATGACGAGCCACGTGAGCAGTGCATGATAGCCACGTGATGTGTGCATGATGAGTTACGTGAGCAGAGTATGATCAGCCACGTGATCAGTGCATGAGTGCCACGTGATCAGTGCATGACATGTCACGTGTCAGGTGTGTGATCAGCCACGTGAACAGTGCATGTTCAGCCACGTATTCAGTGCATGATAGCCACGTGATCAGTGCATGATCAGTTACGTGAGCAGTGTATGATCAGCCACGTGATCAGTGCAAGGTCAGACACGTGAACAGTGTATAGTCAGCCACGTGATCAGTGCATGATATCCAAGTGATCAGTGCATGATCAATCACGTGATCAGTGTATGATCAGCCACGTGAACAGTGCATGCTCAGTCACGTGATCAGGGCCTGCTGAGCTGCGTGATTACTGTCTGCTCATCTGCTTGACAATTGCCAGCTGAGCTGCACGATTCCTGCCTGTCATGTGCTTGACAATTGCCAGCTGTGCTGCGTAATTCCTGCCTGCTCAGCTGCTTGATTATTGCCAGCTGAGCAGCATGATTCCTCACAGCTGAGTTCCATGATTATTGCCTGCTGACTGTTTGATTCGTGCCTACTCAGCTCTTTGTTTATTGCCTCCAGAGGCACATGATCAGTGTATGATAGCAAACATGATCAGCGCATGATCAGTCACATGATCAGTGCCATTAAGTCACGTGATCACTACATGATAGTCATGTGATCAGTCCATGCTCAGTCACGGTATCAGTGCATGATCAGCCACGTGATCAGTGCATGATCTGTCACATGATTAGTGTATGATCATCCACGTGATCAGTGCATGGGCAGTCATGTGATCAGTGCATGATATAGACGTGATCAGTGCATGATCAGTCTCGTGATCAGTGCATGATAGCCACGTGATCAGTGCATGATCAGTCACCTGATGGGTGTATGATCAGTCACGTGACCAGTACATGGTAGCTACATGATCATTGCATGATCAGCCACGTGAGTAGTGCATGATAGCCACGTGATCAGTGCATGATCAGTCACGTGATCAGTGCATGATCAGTCATGTGATCAGTGCATGATCAGGCACGTGATCAGTGCATGATCAGCCACGTGATCAGTGCATGATAGCCACGTGATCAGTGCATGATCAGTCACGTGATCAGTGCATGATCAGTCACGTGATCAGTGCATGATCAGCCACGTGATCAGTGCATGATCAATTACGTGATCAGTGCATGATCAGGCACGTGATCAGTGCATGGTAGCTACGTGATCAGTGCATGATCAGCCACGTGATCAGTGCATGATAGCCACGTGATCAGTGCATGATCAGTCACGTGATCAGTGCATGATCAGTCACGTGATCAGTGCATGATCAGTCACGTGATCAGCACATGGTAGCTGCGTGATCAGTGCATGATCAGCCACGTGATCAGTGCATGATAGCCACGTGATCAGTGCATGATCAGCCACGTGATCAGTGCATGATCAGTTACGTGATCAGTGCATGATCAGTCACGTGATCAGTGCATGATAGCTACGTGATCAGTGCATGATCAGCCACGTGATCAGTGCATGACAGCCACGTGATCAGTGCATGATAGCCACGTGATCAGTGCATGATCAGTCACGTGATACGTGCATGATCAGCCACGTGATCAGTGCATGATATCCACGTGATCAGTGCATGATAGCCACGTGATCAGTGCATGATAGCCACGTGATCAGTGCATGATCAGTCACGTGATACGTGTGTGATCAGCCACGTGATCAGTGCATGATCAGTCACGTGATCAGTGCATGATCAATTACGTGATCAGTGCATGATCAGTCACGTGACCAGTACATGGTTGCTACGTGATCATTGCATGATCAGCCACGTGATCAGTGCATGATAGCCACGTGATCAGTGCATGATCAGTCACGTGATCAGTGCATGATCAGTCACGTGATCAGTGCATGATCATTTACGTGATCAGTGCATGATCAGTCACGTGACAGTATATGGTAGCTACGTGATCATTGCATGATCAGCCACGTGATCAGTGCATGATAGCCACGTGATCAGTGCATGATCAGTTACGTGATCAGTGTATGATCAGCCACGTGATCAGTGCATGAGTGCCACGTGATCAGTGCATGATCAGTCACGTGACAGGTGTGTGATCAGCCACGTGATCAGTGCATGATCAGCCACGTGATCAGTGCATGATAGCCACGTGATCAGTGCATGATCAGTCACGTGATCAGTGCATGATCAGTCACGTGACAGTGCATGATCAGCCACGTGATCAGTGCATGATAGCCACGTGATCAGTGCATGATCAGTCACGTGATCAGTGCATGATCAGTCACGTGATCAGTGCATGATCAGCCACGTGATCAGTGCATGATAGCCACGTGATCAGTGCATGATCAGTCACGTGATCAGTGCATGATCAGTCACGTGATCAGTGCATGATCAGCCACGTGATCAGTGCATGATAGCCACGTGATCAGTGCATGATCAGTCACATGATCAGTGCATGATCAGTCACGTGATCAGTGCATGATCAGCCACGTGATCAGTGCATGATCAATTACGTGATCAGTGCATGATCAGTCACGTGATCAGTACATGTAGCCACGTGATCAGTGCATGATCAGCCACGTGATCAGTGCATGATAGCCACGTGATCAGTGCATGATCAGTCACGTGATCAGTGCATGATCAGTCACGTGATCAGTGCATGATCAGTTACGTGATCAGTGCATGATCAGTCACGTGATCAGTGCAGTAAGCTACGTGATCAGTGCATGATCAGTCACGTGATCAGTGCATGATAGCCACGTGATCAGTGCATGATCAGTCACGTGATCAGTGTATGATCAGCCACGTGATCAGTGCATGATATCCACGTGATCAGTGCATGATCAGCCACGTGATCAGTGCATGATAGCCACGTGATCAGTGCATGATCAGTCACGTGATCAGTGCATGATCAGTCACGTGATCAGTGCATGATAGCCACGTGATCAGTGCATGATCAATTACGTGATCAGTGCATGATCAGTCACGTGACCAGTACATTGTTGCTACGTGATCATTGCATGATCAGCCACGTGATCAGTGCATGATAGCCACGTGATCAGTGCATGATCAGTCACGTGATCAGTGCATGATCAGTCACGTGATCAGTGCATGATCAGTTACGTGATCAGTGCATGATCAGTCACGTGATCAGTGCATGGTTGCTACGTGATCAGTGCATGATCAGCCACGTGATCAGTGCATGATAGCCACGTGATCAGTGCATGATCAGCCACGTGATCAGTGCATGATCAGCCACGTGATCAGTGCATGATCAGTCACGTGATCATGCATGATCAGCCACGTGATCAGTGCATGATCAGCCACGTGATCAGTGCATGATCAGTCACGTGATCAGTGCATGATCAGTCACGTGATCAGTGCATGGTAGCTACGTGATCAGTGCATGATCAGCCACGTGATCAGTGCATGACAGCCACGTGATCAGTGCATGATCAGTCACGTGATACGTGCATGATCAGCCACGTGATCAGTGCATGATAGCCACGTGATCAGTGCATGATCAGCCACGTGATCAGTGCATGATAGCCACGTGATCAGTGCATGATCAGTCACGTGATACGTGTGTGATCAGCCACGTGATCAGTGCATGATATCCACGTGATCAGTGCATGATAGCCACGTGATCAGTGCATGATCAGTCACGTGATCAGTGCATGATCAGTCACGTGATACGTGTGTGATCAGCCACGTGATCAGTGCATGATGAGCCACGTGATCAGTGCATGATCAATTACGTGATCAGTGCATGATCAGTCACGTGACCAGTACATGGTTGCTACGTGATCATTGCATGATCAGCCACGTGATCAGTGCATGATAGCCACGTGATCAGTGCATGATCAGTCACGTGATCAGTGCATGATCAGTCACGTGATCAGTGCATGATCATTTACGTGATCAGTGCATGATCAGTCACGTGACCAGTATATGGTAGCTACGTGATCATTGCATGATCAGCCACGTGAGCAGTGCATGATAGCCACGTGATGTGTGCATGATCAGTTACGTGAGCAGTGTATGATCAGCCACGTGATCAGTGCATGAGTGCCACGTGATCAGTGCATGATCAGTCACGTGACAGGTGTGTGATCAGCCACGTGATCAGTGCATGATCAGCCACGTGATCAGTGCATGATAGCCACGTGATCAGTGCATGATCAGTTACGTGATCAGTGCATGATCAGTCACGTGATCAGTGCATGATCAGCCACGTGATCAGTGCATGATAGCCACGTGATCAGTGCATGATCAGTCACGTGATCAGTGCATGATCAGTCACGTGATCAGTGCATGATCAGCCACGTGATCAGTGCATGATCAGCCACGTGATCAGTGCATGATCAGTCACGTGATCAGTGCATGATCAGTCACGTGATCAGTGCATGATCAGCCACGTGATCAGTGCATGATCAATTACGTGATCAGTGCATGATCAGTCATGTGACCAGTACAATGTAGCCATGTGAACATTGCATGATCAGCCACGTGATCAGTGCATGATAGCCACGTGATCAGTGCATGATCAGTCACGTGATCAGTGCATGATCAGTCACGTGATCAGTGCATGATCAATTACGTGATCAGTGCATGATCAGTCACGTGATCAGTGCATGTCAGCTACGTGATCAGTGCATGATCAGTCACGTGATCAGTGCATGATAGCCACGTGATCAGTGCATGATCAGTCACGTGATACGTGCATGATCAGCCACGTGATCAGTGCATGATATCCACGTGATCAGTGCATGATAGCCACGTGATCAGTGCATGATAGCCACGTGATCAGTGCATGATCAGTCACGTGATCAGTGCATGATCAGTCACGTGATCAGTGCATGATCAGCCACGTGATCAGTGCATGATCAATTACGTGATCAGTGCATGATCAGTCACGTGACCTGTACATGGTTGCTACGTTATCATTGCATGATCACCCACATGAGCAGTGCTTGATAGCCACGTGATCAGTGCATGATCAGTCACGTGATCAGTGCATGATCAGTCACGTGATCAGTGCATGATCAGTTACGTGATCAGTGCATGATCAGTCACGTGATCAGTGCATGGTAGCTACGTGATCAGTGCATGATCAGCCACGTGATCAGTGCATGATAGCCACGTGATCAGTGCATGATAGCCACGTGATCAGTGCATGATCAGTCACGTGATAGTGTGTGATCAGCCACGTGATCAGTGCATGATCAGCCACGTGATCAGTGCATGATAGCCACGTGATCAGTGCATGATCAGTCACGTGATCAGTGCATGATCAGTCACGTGATCAGTGCATGATCAGCCACGTGATCAGTGCATGATCAGCCACGTGATCAGTGCATGATCAATTATGTGATCAGCCACATGATCAGTGCATGATTGCTACGTGATCAGTGCATGATCAGCCACGTGATCAGTGCATGATAGCCACGTGATCAGTGCATGATAGCCACGTGATCAGTGCATGATAGCCACGTGATCAGTGCATGATCAGTCACGTGATACATGTGTGATCAGCCACGTGATCAGTGCATGATCAGCCACGTGATCAGTGCATGATCAATTACGTGATCAGTGCATGATCAGTCACGTGATCAGTGCATGGTTGCTACGTGATCAGTGCATGATCAGCCACGTGATCAGTGCATGATAGCCACGTGATCAGTGCATGATCAGTCACGTGATCAGTACATGATCAGTCACTTGAACAGTGCATGATCATTGACGTGATCTGTGCATGATCAGTCACGTGACCAGTATATGGTAGCTACGTGATCATTCCTTGAAGATCCACGTGAGCAGTGCATGATAGCCACGTGATGTGTGCATGATCAGTTACGTGAGCAGAGTATGATCAGCCACGTGATCGGTGCATGAGTGCCACGTGATCAGTGCATGATATGTCACGTGACTGGTGCGTGATCAGCCACGTGAACAGTGCATGTTCAGCCACGTGATCAGTGCATGATAGCCACGTGATCAGTGCATGATCAGTTACCTGAGCAGTATATGATCAGCCAAGTGATCAGTGCATGGGCAGTCATGTACTCAGGGGATGATATAGACGTGATCAGTGCATGATCATTCTCGTGATCAGTGCATGATAGCCACGTGATCAGTGCATGATCAGTCACCTGATGGATGTATGATCATTCACGTGACCTCTACATGGTAGCTACATGATCATTGCATGATCAGCCACGTGAGTAGTGCACGATAGCCACGTGATCACTGCATGATCAGTCACGTGATCAGTGCATGATCAGTCATGTGACCAGTACATGGTAGCTGCGTGATCATGCATGATCAGCCACGTGAGCAGTGCATGATAGCCACGTTATCAGTGCATAATCAGTCACGTGATCTGTGCATGATCAGTCACGTGATCAGTGCATGATCAATTACCTGAGCAGTGCATGATCAGTCAAGTGACCAGTGCATGGTAGCTACGTGATCATTGCATGATCAGCCACGTGAGAAGTGTATGATAGCCACGTGATCAGTGCATGATCAGCCACGTGATCAGTGCATGATCAGTCACGTGATCAGTGCATGATTATTCAAATGATACGTGCGTGATCAGCCACGTGACCAGTGCATGATATCAGTGCATGATAGCCACGTGATCAGTGCATGATCAGTCACGTGAGCAGTGCATGGTAGCTACGTGATCATTGCATGATCAGCCACGTGAGCAGTGTATGATAGCCACGTGATCAGTGCATTATCAATCACATGATCAGTACATGATCAGTCACGTGAACAGTGCATGATCATTTAAGTGATCTGTGCATGATCAGTCACGTGACCAGTATATGGTTGCTTCGTGATCATTCCATGAAGAACCACGTGAGCAGTGCATGATAGCCACGTGATGTGTGCATGATGAATTACGTGAGCAGAGTATGATCAGCCACGTGATCAGTGCATGAGTGCCACGTGATCCGTGCATGATATGTCACGTGACAGGTGTGTGATCAGCCACGTGAACAGTGCATGTTCAGCCACGTATTCAGTGAATGATAGCCAAGTGATCAGTGCATGATCAGTTACGTGAGCAGTGTCTGATCAGCCACGTGATCAGTGCATGGTCAGACACGTGAACAGTGTATGATCAGCCACGTGATCAGTGCATGATATCCAGGTGATCAGTGCATGATCAATCACGTGATCAGTGTATGATCAGCCACATGAACAGTGCATGCTCAGTAACGTGATCAGGGCCTGCTGAGCTGCGTGATTACTGTGTGCTCATCTGCTTGACAACTGCCAGCTGAGCTGCATGATTCCTGCCTGTCATCTGCTTGACAATTGCCAGCTGTGCTGCGTAATTCCTGCCTGCTCAGCTGCTTGATTATTGCCAGCTAAGCAGCATGATTCCTCACAGCTGAGTTCCAGGATTATTGCCTGCTGACTGTTTGATTCGTGCCTACTCAGCTCTTTGTTTATTGCCTCCAGAGGCACATGATCAGTGTATGATAGCAAACATGATCAGCGCATGATCATTCTCATGGTCAGCGCCATTAAGTCACGTGATCACTACATGATAGTCATGTGATCAGTCCATGCTCAGTCACGGTATCAGTGCATGATCAGCCACGTGATCAGTGCATGATCTGTCACATGATTAGTGTATGATCATCCACGTGATCAGTGCATGGGCAGTTTTGTACTCAGCGGATGATATAGACGTGATCAGTGCATGATCAGTCTCGTGATCAGTGCATGATAGCCACGTGATCAGTGCATGATCAGTCACCTGATGGGTGTATGATCATTCACGTGACCTCTACATGGTAGCTACATGATCATTGCATGATCAGCCACGTGAGTAGTGCACGATAGCCACGTGATCACTGCATGATCAGTCACGTGATCAGTGCATGATCAGTCATGTGACCAGTACATGGTAGCTGCGTGATCATCGCATGATCAGCCACGTGAGCAGTGCATGATAGCCACGTGATCAGTGCATGATCAGTCACGTGATCTGTGCATCATCAGTCACGTGATCTGTGCATGATCAATTACCTGAGCAGTGCATGATCAGTCACGTGACCAGTGCATGGTAGCTACGTGATCATTTCATGATCAGCCACGTGAGCACTGCATGAGTGCCACGTGATCAGTGCATGATCAGTCACGTGACAGGTGTGTGATAAGCCACGTGAACAGTGCATGTTCAGCCACGTGATCAGTGCATGATATCCACGTGATCAGTGCATGATCAGTTACGTGAACAGTGCATGATCAGTCACATGATCAGTGTATGATCAGCCACGTGATCAGTGCATGATAGCCACGTGATCAGTGCATGATCAGTCTCGTGAACAGTGCATGATCAGTCACGTGATCATTGTATGATCAGCCACGTGATCAGTGCATGATAGCCACGTGATCAGTGCATGATGAGTCTCGTGAAGAGTGCATGATCAGTCACGTGATCAGTGTAGGATCAGCCACTTGATCAGTGCATGATCAATTACGTGATCAGTGCATGATTAGTCATGTGACCAGTACAATGTAGCCATGTGAACATTGTATGATCAGCCACGTAAGCAGTGCATGATAGACACGTGATCAGTGCATGATCAATCACGTGATCAGTACATGATCATTACGTGATCAGTGCATGATCAATTATGTTACCATTGCATGATCAGTCACGTGACCAGTACATGTAAGCTACATGATCATTGCAGGATCAGTCACGTGAGCACTGCATGATAGACACGTGATCAGTGCATGATCAGTCACGTGAGCACTGCAATGTAGACACGTGATCAGTGCATGATCAGTCACGTGATACGTGTGTGATCAGCCACGTGATCCGTGCATGATATCCACGTGATCAGTGAATGATAGCCACGTGATCAATGCATGATAACCACGTGATCAGTGCATGATCAGTAAAGTGATTAGTGCGAGAAGAGTCTCGTGATCAGTGCATGATGAGCCACGTGATCAGTGCTGGATCAATTACATGATCAGTGCATGATCAGTCAGGTGACCTGTACATTGTTGCTACGTGATCATTGCATGATCACCCACGTGAGGAGAGCATGATAGCCACGTGATGAGTGCATGATCAGTCACGAGATCAGTACATGATCAATCACGGGAACAGTGCATGATCACTTACCTGATCAGTGCATGATCAGTCACGTGACCAGTACATGGTAGCTACGTGATCATTGCATGATCAGCCCCGTGAGCAGTGCATGATAGCCACGTGATCAGTGCATGATCAGTCACGTGATCTGTGCATGATAAGTCACGTGATCTGTGCATTATCAGTCACGTGATCAATGCATGATCAGTTACCTGATCAGTGCATGATCAGTCACGTGACCAGTACATGGTAGCTACGTGGTCATTGAATGATCAGCCACGTGAGCAGTGCATGATAGCCACGTGATCACTGCATGATAGCCACGTGATCAGTTCATGATCAGTCAAGTGATACGTGTGTGATCAGCTACGTGATTAGTGCATGTTATCCACGTGATCAGTGCAGGATAGCCACGTGATCACTTCATGATTATTTACGTGATCTGTACATGATCAGTCACGTGATCAGTGTGTGATCAGCCACCGGATCAGTGCGTGATGAGCCATGTGATCAGTGCAGGATCAATTATGTGATAAGTAACATGACCAGTACATGGTTGCTACGTGATCATTGCATGATCAGCCACGTGATCAGGGCATGATAGCCACGTGATCAGTGCATGATAGCCACATGATCAGTGCATGAGAGCCACGTGATCAGTGCATGATCAGTCACGTGAATCATGTGTGATCAGCCACGTGATCATTGCATGATGAGCCACGTGATCAGTGCAGGATCAATTACGTGATCAGTGCATGATCAGTCACATGACCAGTACATGGTTGCTACGTGATCCTTGCATGATCAGCCACGTGAGCAGAGCATGATAGCCACGTGATCAGTGCATGATCAGTCACGTGATCAGTACATGATCAGTCACTTGAACAGTGCATGATCATTGACGTGATCTGTGCATGATCAGTCACGTGACCAGTATATGGTAGCTACGTGATCATTCCTTGAAGATCCACGTGAGCAGTGCATGATAGCCACGTGATGTGTGCATGATCAATTACGTGAGCAGAGTATGATCAGCCACGTGATCGGTGCATGAGTGCCACGTGATCAGTGCTTGATATGTCACGTGACTGGTGTGTGATCAGCCACGTGAACAGTGCATGTTCAGCCACGTGATCAGTGCATGATAGCCACGTGATCAGTGCATGATCAGTTACCTGAGCAGTGTATGATCAGCCACGTGATCAGTGCATGGTCAGACACGTGAACAGTGTATGATCAGCCACGTGATCACTGCATGATATCCAAGTGATCAGTGCATGATCATCACGTGATCAGTGTATGATCAGCCACGTGAACAGTGCATGCTCAATCACGTGATCAGGGCCTCCTGAGCTGCGTGATTACTGTCTGCTCTTCTGCTTGACAATTGCCAGCTGAGCTGCACGATTCCTGCCTGTCATCTGCTTGACAATTGCCAGCTGTGCTGCGTAATTCCTGCCTGCTCAGCTGCTTGATTATTGCCAGCTGAGCAGCATGATTCCTCACAGCTGAGTTCCATGATTATTGCCTGCTGACTGTTTCGTGCCTACTCAGCTCTTTGTTTATTGCCTCCAGAGGCAAATGATCAGTGTATGATAGTAAACATGATCAGCGCATGATCAGTCACATGATCAGAGCCATTAAGTCACATGATCACTACATGATAGTCATGTGATCAGTCCATGCTCAGTCACGGTATCAGTGCATGATCAGCCACGTGATCAGTGCACGATAGCCAGGTAATGAGTGCATGATAGCCAGATGATCAGTGCATTATCTGTCACGTGATCAGTGTATGATCAGCCAAGTAATCAGTGCATGATAGCCAACTGATCAGTGGATGATCAGTCACATGATCAGTGCATGGTCAGTCACTTGATCATTGCATGATCAGCCAGGTGAATAGTGCCTGATCAATTACGTGATCAGTGCATGATCAGTCAGGTGATCAGTACATGATCAGTCACGTGAACAGTGCATGATCAGTCATGTGATCAGTGTATGACCAGCCAAGTGATCAGTGCATGATAGCCACGTGGTCAGTGCATGATCAATCACGTGATCAGTGCATGATCAGTCACGTGATCAGTGTATGATCAGCCACGTGATCAGTGCATGATCAGCCAAATGATCAGTGAATAATCAATTACGTGATCAGTGCATGATCAGCCACGTGATCAGTGAATGATCAGTCACGTGATCAGTGCATGGTCAGTCTCGTGATCAGTGCATGATCATCCACGTGATCAGTGCATGTGGAGTCATGTAGACAATGCATGATAGCGCCGTGATCAGTGCACGATCAGTCCCGTGATGAGGGTATGATCAGCCAAGTGATCAGTGCAAGATAGCTACGTGATCAGTGCATGATCAGCCACGTCATCAGTGCATGATAGCCTGGTGAGCAGTGCATACAATCACGTGATCAGTGCATGAGAGCCACGTGATCAGTGCATGATTATTCACGTGATAGGTGTGTGATCAGCCACGTGAACAGTGCATGCTCAGTCACGTGATAAGGGCCTGCTGAGCTGCGTGATTACTGTCTGCTCATCTGCTTGACAATTGCCAGCTGAGCTGCACGATTCCTGCCTGTCATCTCCTTGACAATTGCCACCTGTGCCGCATAATTCCTGCCTGCTCATCTACTTGATTATTGCCAGCTGAGCAGCATGATTTCTCAAAGCTGAGTTCCATGATTATAGCCTGCTGACTGATTCCTGCCTACTCAGCTCTTTGTTCATTGCCTGCAGATGCACATGATCAGTGTGTGACACCAAACATGATCAGCACATGATCAGTCACATGATCAATGCATGATAAGCCAGGTGATCAGTGCATGATCAATTACGTGATCAGTGCATGATCAGTCATGTGACCAGTATATGGTAGCTGCGTGATCATTGCATGATCAGCCACGTGAGCAGTGCATGATAGCCACGTGATCAGTGCATGATCAGTCACGTGATCAGTGCATGATCAGTCACGTGTTCAGTGCATGATCAGCCACGTGGTCAGTGCATGATCAATTACGTGATCAGTGCATGGTCACTCACGGGACCAGTACATGGTAGCTACATGATCATTGCATGATCAGCCATGTGATCAGTGCATGGTCAGACACGTGAACAGTGTATGATCAGCCACGTGATCAGTGCATGATATCCAAGTGATCAGTGAATGATTATTCACGTGATAGGTGTGTGATCAGCCACGTGAACAGTGCATGCTCAGTCACGTGATAAGGGCCTGCTGAGCTGCGTGATTCCTGTCTGCTCATCTGGTTGACAATTGCCAGCAGAGCTGCATGATTCCTGCCTGTCATCTGCTTGACAATTGCCAGCTGTGCTGTGTAATTCCTGCCTGCTCAGCTGCTTGATTATTGCCACCTGAGCAGCATGATTCCTCACAGCTGAGTTCCATGATTTTTGCCTGCTGACTGTTTGATTCGTGCCTACTCAGCTCTTTGTTTATTGCCTCCAGAGGCACATGATCAGTGTATGAAAGCAAACATGATCAGCGCATGATCAGTCACATGATCAGCGCCATGAAGTCACGTGATCACTACATGATAGTCATGTGATCAGTCCATGCTCAGTCACGGTAGCAGTGCATGACCAGGCACGTGATCAGTGCATGATAGCCACGTAATCATTGCACGATAGCCACATGATCAGTGCATGATCTGCCAGGTGATCAGTACATGATAGCTACGTAATCAGTTCATGATTAGTCACCTGATCTGTGCATGACCAGGCAGGTGATCAGTGTATGATCAGCCACATGGACAGTGCATGATAGCCACGTGATCAGTGCATGATCAGTCACCTGATGGGTGTATGATCGGTCACGTGACCGGTACATGGTAGCTTCATGATCATTGCATGATCAGCCACGTGATCAGTGCATGATAGCCACTTGATCAGGGCATGATCAGTCACGTGACCAGTGCATGATCAGTCACTTGATCAGTGCATGATAGCCACGTGATCAGTGCATGATCAGTTACGTGAACAGTGTATGATCAGCCACATGATTAGTGCATGGTCAGACATGTGAACGGTGTATGATCAGCCACGTGATCAGTGCATGATATCCAGGTGATCAGTGCATGATCAATCACGTGATAAGTGTATGATCAGCCACGTGATCAGTGCATGGTCAGACACGTGAACAGTGTATGATCAGCCACGTGATCACTGCATGATATCCAAGTGATCAGTGCATGATCATCACGTGATCAGTGTATGATCAGCCACGTGAACAGTGCATGCTCAATCACGTGATCAGGGCCTCCTGAGCTGCGTGATTACTGTCTGCTCTTCTGCTTGACAATTGCCAGCTGAGCTGCACGATTCCTGCCTGTCATCTGCTTGACAATTGCCAGCTGTGCTGCGTAATTCCTGCCTGCTCAGCTGCTTGATTATTGCCAGCTGAGCAGCATGATTCCTCACAGCTGAGTTCCATGATTATTGCCTGCTGACTGTTTCGTGCCTACTCAGCTCTTTGTTTATTGCCTCCAGAGGCACATGATCAGTGTATGATAGCAAACATGATCAGCGCATGATCAGTCACATGATCAGAGCCATTAAGTCACATGATCACTACATGATAGTCATGTGATCAGTCCATGCTCAGTCACGGTATCAGTGCATGATCAGCCACGTGATCAGTGCACGATAGCCAGGTAATGAGTGCATGATAGCCAGATGATCAGTGCATTATCTGTCACGTGATCAGTGTATGATCAGCCAAGTAATCAGTGCATGATAGCCAACTGATCAGTGGATGATCAGTCACATGATCAGTGCATGGTCAGTCACTTGATCATTGCATGATCAGCCAGGTGAATAGTGCCTGATCAATTACGTGATCAGTGCATGATCAGTCAGGTGATCAGTACATGATCAGTCACGTGAACAGTGCATGATCAGTCATGTGATCAGTGTATGACCAGCCAAGTGATCAGTGCATGATAGCCACGTGGTCAGTGCATGATCAATCACGTGATCAGTGCATGATCAGTCACGTGATCAGTGTATGATCAGCCACGTGATCAGTGCATGATCAGCCAAATGATCAGTGAATAATCAATTACGTGATCAGTGCATGATCAGCCACGTGATCAGTGAATGATCAGTCACGTGATCAGTGCATGGTCAGTCTCGTGATCAGTGCATGATCATCCACGTGATCAGTGCATGTGGAGTCATGTAGACAATGCATGATAGCGCCGTGATCAGTGCACGATCAGTCCCGTGATGAGGGTATGATCAGCCAAGTGATCAGTGCAAGATAGCTACGTGATCAGTGCATGATCAGCCACGTCATCAGTGCATGATAGCCTGGTGAGCAGTGCATACAATCACGTGATCAGTGCATGAGAGCCACGTGATCAGTGCATGATTATTCACGTGATAGGTGTGTGATCAGCCACGTGAACAGTGCATGCTCAGTCACGTGATAAGGGCCTGCTGAGCTGCGTGATTACTGTCTGCTCATCTGCTTGACAATTGCCAGCTGAGCTGCACGATTCCTGCCTGTCATCTCCTTGACAATTGCCACCTGTGCCGCATAATTCCTGCCTGCTCATCTACTTGATTATTGCCAGCTGAGCAGCATGATTTCTCAAAGCTGAGTTCCATGATTATAGCCTGCTGACTGATTCCTGCCTACTCAGCTCTTTGTTCATTGCCTGCAGATGCACATGATCAGTGTGTGACACCAAACATGATCAGCACATGATCAGTCACATGATCAATGCATGATAAGCCAGGTGATCAGTGCATGATCAATTACGTGATCAGTGCATGATCAGTCATGTGACCAGTATATGGTAGCTGCGTGATCATTGCATGATCAGCCACGTGAGCAGTGCATGATAGCCACGTGATCAGTGCATGATCAGTCACGTGATCAGTGCATGATCAGTCACGTGTTCAGTGCATGATCAGCCACGTGGTCAGTGCATGATCAATTACGTGATCAGTGCATGGTCACTCACGGGACCAGTACATGGTAGCTACATGATCATTGCATGATCAGCCATGTGATCAGTGCATGGTCAGACACGTGAACAGTGTATGATCAGCCACGTGATCAGTGCATGATATCCAAGTGATCAGTGAATGATTATTCACGTGATAGGTGTGTGATCAGCCACGTGAACAGTGCATGCTCAGTCACGTGATAAGGGCCTGCTGAGCTGCGTGATTCCTGTCTGCTCATCTGGTTGACAATTGCCAGCAGAGCTGCATGATTCCTGCCTGTCATCTGCTTGACAATTGCCAGCTGTGCTGTGTAATTCCTGCCTGCTCAGCTGCTTGATTATTGCCACCTGAGCAGCATGATTCCTCACAGCTGAGTTCCATGATTTTTGCCTGCTGACTGTTTGATTCGTGCCTACTCAGCTCTTTGTTTATTGCCTCCAGAGGCACATGATCAGTGTATGAAAGCAAACATGATCAGCGCATGATCAGTCACATGATCAGCGCCATGAAGTCACGTGATCACTACATGATAGTCATGTGATCAGTCCATGCTCAGTCACGGTAGCAGTGCATGACCAGGCACGTGATCAGTGCATGATAGCCACGTAATCATTGCACGATAGCCACATGATCAGTGCATGATCTGCCAGGTGATCAGTACATGATAGCTACGTAATCAGTTCATGATTAGTCACCTGATCTGTGCATGACCAGGCAGGTGATCAGTGTATGATCAGCCACATGGACAGTGCATGATAGCCACGTGATCAGTGCATGATCAGTCACCTGATGGGTGTATGATCGGTCACGTGACCGGTACATGGTAGCTTCATGATCATTGCATGATCAGCCACGTGATCAGTGCATGATAGCCACTTGATCAGGGCATGATCAGTCACGTGACCAGTGCATGATCAGTCACTTGATCAGTGCATGATAGCCACGTGATCAGTGCATGATCAGTTACGTGAACAGTGTATGATCAGCCACATGATTAGTGCATGGTCAGACATGTGAACGGTGTATGATCAGCCACGTGATCAGTGCATGATATCCAGGTGATCAGTGCATGATCAATCACGTGATAAGTGTATGATCAGCCACGTGATCAGTGCCTGGTCAGCCACGTGATCAGTGCATGATCTGTCACATGATTAGTGTATGATCATCCACATGATCAGTGCATGGGCAGTCATGTGATCAGTGCATGATTAGACGTGATCAGTGCATTTTCAGTCTCATGGTCAGTGCATGATAGCCACGTGATCAGTGCATGATATCCACATGATCAGTGCATGATAGCCACGTGATCAGTGCATGAGAGCTACGTAATCACTGCATGATCAGTCACGTGATACATGTGTGATAAGCCACGTGATCAGTGCATGATGAGCCATGTGATCTGTGCAGGATCAATTACGTGATGAGTGCATGATCAGTCCCGTGACCAGTACATGGTTGCTACGTGATCATTGCATGATGAGCCACGTGAGCAGGGCATGATAGCCACGTGATCAGTACATGATCAGTCATGTGAACAGTGCATGATCATTTACATAATCTGTGCATGATGAGTCACGTGACCAGTATATTGTAGCTACGTGATCATTGCATGACGAACCACGTGAGCAGTGCATGATAGCCACGTGATGTGTGCATGATCAGTTACGTGAGCAGAGTATGATCAGCCACGTGATCAGTGCATGAGTGTCACGTGATCAGTGCATGATATGTCATGTGACAGGTGTGTGATCAGCCACGTGAACAGTGCATGTTCAGCCACCTGATCAGTGTATGATAGCCACGTGATGTGTGCATGATCAGTTACGTGAGCAGAGTATGATCAGCCACGTGATCAGTGCATGAGTGTCCCGTGATCAGTGCACGATATGTCATGTGACAGGTGTGTGATCAGCCACGAGAACACTGTATGATCAGCCACGTGATCAGTGCATGATATCCAAGTGATCAGTGCATGATCCATCACGTGATCAGTGTATGATCAGCCACGTGAACAGTGCATGCTCAGTCACATGATCAGGGCCTGCTGAGCTGCACGATTACTGTCTGCTCATCTGCTTGACAATTGCAGCTGTGCTGTGTAATTCCTGCCTGCTCAGCTGCTAGATTATTGCCACCTGAGCAGCATGATTCCTCACAGCTGAGTTCCATGATTATTGCCTGCTGACTGTTTGATTCGTGCCTACTCAGCTCTTTGTTTATTGCCTCCAGAGGCACATGTTCAGTGTATGATAGCAAACATGATCAGCGCATGATCAGCACCATTAAGTCTCATGATCAGTACATGATAGTTATGTGATCAGTCCATGCTCAATCACGGTATCAGTGCATGATCAGACACGTGATCAGTGCATGATCTGCACATGATTAGTGTATGATCATCCACGTGATCAGTGCATGGGCAGTCATGTGATCAGTGCATGATAGCCACGTGATCAGTGCATGATCAGTCTCGTGGTCAGTGCATGATCAGTCACGTGACCAGTACATGGTAGCTGCGTGATCAGTGTATGACCAGCCAAGTGATCAGTGCATGATAGCCACGTGATCAGTGCGTGATCAGTCACGTGATCAGTGCATGATCAGTCACGTGATCAGTGCATGATCAGCCACATGATCAGTGCATGATCAATTACGTCATCAGTGCATGATCAGTCACGTGACCAGTACATGGTAGCTGCGTGATCATTGCATGATCAGCCAAGTTAGCAGTGCATGATAACCACGTGATCAGTGCATGATCAGTCACGTGATCAGTGCATGATTATTCACGTGTTCAGTGCATGATCAATTACGTGATCAGTGCATGATCAGTCACGTGACCAGTACATGGTAGTTACGTGATCATTGCATGATTAGCCACGTGATCAGTGCATGATAGCCACGTGATCAGTGCATGATAGCCACGTGATCAGTGCATGATCAGTCATGTGATACGTGTGTGATCAGCGACGTGATCAGTGCATGGTGTCCACGTGATCAGTGAATGATAGCCACGTGATTAGTGCATGATAGCCACGTGATCAGTGCATGATCAGTCACGTGATACGTGTGTGATCAGCCACGTGATCAGTGCATGATGAGTCAGGTGATCAGTGCAGGATTAATTACGTGATCAGTGCATGATCAGTCACGTGACCAGTACATGGTTGCTACGTGATCTTTGCATGATCAGCCACGTGAGCAGTGCATCATAGCCACGTGATCAGTGCATGATCAGTCACGTGATCAGTACATGATCAGTCAACTGAACTGTGCATCATCATTTACGTGATCTGAGCATGATCAGTCACGTGACCAGTATATGGCAGCTACGTGAACATTGCATGACCAGCCAGGTGAGAAGTGCATGATAGCCACGTGATGTGTGCATGATCAGTTACGTGAACAGTGTATGATCAGCCACGTGAGCAGTGCATGGTTAGACACGAGAACATTGTATGATCAAATACGTGATCAGTGCATGATATCCTCGTGATCAGTGCATGATGAGTCTCGTGAACTGTGCATGATCAGTCACGTGATCAGTGCATGATCAGCCACGTGATCAGTGCATGATCCGTCACGTGACCAGTATATGGTAGCTACGTGATCATTGCATGATCAGCCATGTGATCTGTGCATGATAGCCACGTGATCAGTGCATGATCAGTCCCGTGATCAGTGCATGATCAGCCACATGATCAGTGCATGACCAGGCACATGATCAGTGTATGACCAGCCAAATGATCAGTGCATGATAGCCACGTGATCAGTGCATGATCAGTCACGTGATCAGTGCATGGTAGGTCACGTGATCAGTGCATGATCATGCACGTGATCAGTGCATGTGGAGTCATGTAGTCAATGCATGATAGCGCCGCAATCAGTGCACGATCAGTCCCGTGATGAGTGTATGATCAGCCAAGTGACCAGTGCAAGATAGCTACGTGATCAGTGCATGATCAGTCACATGATCAGTGCATGATGAGCCACATCATCAGTTTATGAGAGCCACGTGATCAGTGCATGGTCATTCACGTGATAGGTGTGTGATCAGCGACGTGAACAGTGCATGCTCAGTCACGTCATCAGGGCCTGTTGAGCTTCGAGATTACTGTCTGCTAATCTGCTTGACAATTGCCAGCTGAGTTGTACGATTCCTGCCTGCCATCTCCTTGACAATTGCCACCTGTGCTGCATAATTCCTGCCTGCTCATCTACTTGATTATTGCCAGCTGAGCAGCATGATTTCTCAGAGCTGAGTTCCATGATTATTGCCTACTGATTCCTGCCTACTCAGCTCTTTGTTCATTGCCTCCAGAGGCACATGATCAGTGTATGACACCAAACATGATCAGCACATGATGAATCACATAATCAATGCATGATAAGCCAGGTGATCAGTGCGTGATCAATTACGTGCTCAGTGCATGATCAGTCATGTGATCAGTACATTGTAGCTGCGTGATCATTGCATGATCAGCCACGTGACCAGTGCATAATAGCCACGTGATCAGTGCATGATCAGCCACGTGATCAGTGCATGATCAGTCACATGATCAGTGCATGATCAGCCACGTGATCAGTGCTTGATCAGTCACGTGACCTGTACATGGTATCTACGTGATCATTGCATGATCAACCACGTGATCTGTGCATGATAGCCACGTGATCAGTGCATGATCAGTCACGTGATACGTGTGTGATAAGCCACGTGACCAGTGCATGATATCAGTGCATGATAGCCACGTGATCAGTGCATGATCAGTCACGTGATACGTGTCTGATCATCCAGTGATCAGTGCCTGATATCCACGTGATCAGTGCAGGATAGCCACGTGATCACTTCATGATTAGTCATGTGATCTATACATGATTAGTCACGTGATACGTGTGTGATCAGCCACCGGATCAGTGCGTGATGAGCCACGTGATGAGTGCAGGATCAATTACATGATCAGTGCATGATCAGTCACGAGACCAGTACATGGTTGCTACGTGATCGTTGCATGATCAGCCACGTGAGCGAAGCATGATAGCCACGTGATCAGTGCATGATCAGTCACGTGATCAGTACATGATCAGTCACGTGAACAGTGCATGATCATTTACGTGATCTGTGCATGATCAGTCACGTGACCAGTATATGGTAGCTACCTGATCATTTCATGACGAACCACGTGAGCAGTGCATGATAGCCACATGATGTGTGCATGATGAGTTACATGAGCAGAGTATGATCAGCCACGTGATCAGTGCATGAGTGCCACGTGATCAGTGCATGATATGTCACGTGACAGGTGTCTGATCAGCCACGTGAACAGTGCATGTTCCGCCACGTATTCAGTGCATGATAGCCACGTGATCAGTACATGATCAGTTACGTGAGCAGTGTATGACCAGACACGTGATCACTGCATGGTCAGACACGTGAACAGTGTATGATCAGCCACGTGATCAGTGCATGATATCCAAGTGATCAGTGCATGATCAATCACGTGATCAATGTATGATCAGCCACGTGAACAGTGCATGCTCAGTCACGTGATCAGGGCCTGCTGAGCTGCGTGATTACTGTCTGCTAATCTGTTGGACAATTGCCAGCTGAGCTGCACGATTCCTGCCTGTCATCTGCTTGACAATTGCCAGCTGTGCTGGGTAATTCATGCCTGCTCAGCTGCTTGATTATTGCCAGCTGAGCAGCATGATTCCTCACAGCTGAGTTCCATGATTATTGACTGCTGACTGTATGATTCGTGCCTACTCAGCTCTTTGTTTATTGCCTCCAGAGGCACATGATCAGTGTATGATAGCAAACATGATTAGCGCATGATCAGTCACATGATCAGCGCCATTAAGTCACGTGATCACTACATGATAGTCATGTGATCAGTCCATGTTCAGTCACGGTATCAGTGCATGATCAGCCACGTGATCAGTGCATGATCTGTCACATGATTAGTGTATGATCATCCACGTGATCAGTGCATGGACAGTCATGTGATCAGTGCATGATATAGACGTGATCAGTGCATTATCAGTCTCGTGATCAGTGCATGACAGCCACGTGATCAGTGCATGATCAGTCACCTGATGGGTGTATGATCATTCAAGTGACCTGTACATTGTATCTACATGAACATTGCATGATCAGCCACGTGAGTAGTGCACGATAGCCATGTTATCACTGCATGATCAGTCACGTGATCAGTGCATGATCAGTCACGTGACCAGTACATGGTACCTGCGTGATCATCGCATGATCAGCCACGTGAGCAGTGCATGATAGCCACGTGATCAGTGCATGATCAGACACGAGAACAGTGCATGATCAGCCACGTGATCAGTGCATGATCAGTCACGTGTTCAGTGCATGATCAGCCACGTGATCAGTGCATGATCACTCACAGGACCAGTACATGGTAGCTACGTGATCATTGCAGGATCAGCCACGTGATAAGTGCAAGATCAATTACCTGATGAGTGCTTGATCAGTTACGTGAGCAGTGTATGATCAGCCACGTGATCAGTGCATGGTCAGACACGTGAACAGTGTATGATTAGCCACATGATCCATGCACGATCAGTCAGTGACCAGCACATGGTAGCTGCGTGATCATTTCATGATCAGCCACGTTAGCAGTGCATGATAGCCACGTGATCAGTGCTTGATCAGCCACGTGATCAGTGCATGATCAATTACGTGATCAGTGCATGATAGCCACGTGATCAGTGCTTGATCAGCCACGTGATCAGTGCTTGATCAGCCACGTGATCAGTGCATGATAGCCACGTGATCAGTGCATGATCTGTCACGTGATACGTGTGTGATCAGCCACGTGATTCGTGCATGATATCCACGTGATCAGTGAATGATAGCCACGTGATCACTGCATGATAACCACGTGATCAGTGCATGATCAGTCACGTGATACGTGTGTGATCAGCCACGTGATCAGTTCATGATGAGTCAGGTGATCAGTGCAGGATTAATTACGTGATCAGTGCATGATCAGTCACGTGACCAGTACATGGTTGCTACGTTACCATTGCATGATCAGCCACGTGAGCAGTGCATGATAGCCACGTGATCAGTGCATGATCAGCCACGTGAACAGTGCATGATCAGTCACGTGAACAGTGCATGATCATTTACGTGATCTGTGCATGATCAGTCACGTGACCAGTATATGGTAGCTACGTGAACATTGCATGACCAGCCAGGTGAGAAGTGCATGATAGCCACCTGATGTGTGCATGATGAGTTACGTGAGCAGAGTATGATCAGCCACGTGATCAGTGCATGAGTGCCACGTGATCAGTGCATGATATGTCACGTGACAGGTGTGTGATCAGCCACGTGAACAGTGCATGTTCAGCCACGTATTCAGTGCATGATAGCCACGTGATCAGTGCATGATCAGTTACGTGAGCAGTGTATGACCAGCCACGTGATCAGCTGCATGGTCAGACACGTGAACAGTGTATGATCAGCCACGTGATCAGTGCATGATATCCAAGTGATCAGTGCACGATCAATCACGTGATCAGTGTATGATCAGCCACGTGAACAGTGCATGCTCAGTCACGTGATCAGGGCCTGCTGAGCTGCGTGATTACTGTCTGCTCATCTGTTGGACAATTGCCAGCTGAGCTGCACGATTCCTGCCTGTCATCTGCTTGACAATTGCCAGCTGTGCTGCATAATTCATGCCTGCTCAGCTGCTTGATTATTGCCAGCTGAGCAGCATGATTCCTCACAGCTGAGTTCCATGATTATTGACTGCTGACTGTATGATTCGTGCCTACTCAGCTCTTTGTTTATTGCCTCCAGAGGCACATGATCAGTGTATGATAGCAAACATGATCAGCGCATGATCAGTCACATGATCAGCGCCATTAATTCACGTGATCACTACATGATAGTCATGTGATCAGTCCATGCTCAGTCACGGTATCAGTGCATGATCAGCCACGTGATCAGTGCATGATCTGTCACATGATTAGTGTATGATCATCCACGTGATCAGTGCATGGGCAGTCATGTGATCAGTGCATGATATAGACGTGATCAGTGCATGATCAGTCTCGTGATCAGTGCATGATAGCCACGTGATCAGTGCATGATCAGTCAAATGATGGGTGTATGATCATTCACGTGACCTGTACATGGTAGCTACATGATCATTGCATGATCAGCCACGTGAGTAGTGCACGATAGCCACGTTATCACTGCATGATCAGTCACGTGATCAGTGCATGATCAGTCACGTGACCAGTACATGGTACCTGCGTGAACATCGCATGATCAACCACGTGAACAGTGCATGATAGCCACGTGATCAGTGCATGATCAGTCACGTGATCAGTGCATGATCAGCCACGTGATCAGTGCATGATCAGTCACGTGATCAGTGCATGATCAGCCACGTGATCAGTGCATGATCAGTCACGTGATCAGTGCATGATCAGTCACGTGATCAGTGCATGATAGCCACGTGATCAGTGCATGATCAGCCACGTGATCAGTGCATGATCAGCCACGTGATCAGTGCATGATCAGTCACGTGATCAGTGCATGATCAGCCACGTGATCAGTGCATGATCAGCCACGTGATCAGTGCATGATCAGCCACGTGATCAGTGCATGATCAGTCACGTGATCAGTGCATGATAGCTGCGTGATCAGTGCATGATCAGCCACGTGATCAGTGCATGATAGCCACGTGATCAGTGCATGATCAGTTACGTGATCAGTGCATGATCAGTCACGTGATCAGTGCATGATAGCCACGTGATCAGTGCATGATCAGCCACGTGATCAGTGCATGATAGCCACGTGATCAGTGCATGATCAGTCACGTGATATGTGTGTGATCAGCCACGTGATCAGTGCATGATCAGTCAGTGATCAGTGCATGATCAATTACGTGATCAGTGCATGATCAGTCACGTGACCAGTACATGGTTGCTACGTGATCATTGCATGATCAGCCACGTGATCAGTGCATGATAGCCACGTGATCAGTGCATGATCAGTCACGTGATCAGTGCATGATCAGTCACGTGATCAGTGCATGATCATTTACGTGATCAGTGCATGATCAGTCACGTGACCAGTATATGGTAGCTACGTGATCATTGCATGATCAGCCACGTGAGCAGTGCATGATAGCCACGTGATGTGTGCATGATCAGTTACGTGAGCAGTGTATGATCAGCCACGTGATCAGTGCATGAGTGCCACGTGATCAGTGCATGATCAGTCACGTGACAGGTGTGTGATCAGCCACGTGATCAGTGCATGATCAGCCACGTGATCAGTGCATGATAGCCACGTGATCAGTGCATGATCAGTCACGTGATCAGTGCATGATCAGCCACGTGATCAGTGCATGATCAGACACGTGATCAGTGCATGATCAGCCACGTGATCAGTGCATGATATCCACGTGATCAGTGCATGATCAGTCACGTGATCAGTGCATGATCAGTCACGTGATCAGTGCATGATCAGCCACGTGATCAGTGCATGATAGCCACGTGATCAGTGCATGATCAGTCACGTGATCAGTGCATGATCAGTCACGTGATCAGTGCATGATCAGCCACGTGATCAGTGCATGATCAATTACGTGATCAGTGCATGATCAGTCACGTGACCAGTACATGGTAGCTACGTGATCATTGCATGATCAGCCACGTGATCAGTGCATGATAGCCACGTGATCAGTGCATGATCAGTCACGTGATCAGTGCATGATCAGTCACGTGATCAGTGCATGATCAGCCACGTGATCAGTGCATGATCAGGCACGTGATCAGTGCATGATCAGCCACGTGATCAGTGCATGATAGTCACGTGATCAGTGCATGATAGCCACGTGATCAGTGCATGATCAGTCACGTGATACGTGTGTGATCAGCCACGTGATCAGTGCTGTTATCCACGTGATCAGTGCAGGATAGCCACGTGATCAGTGCATGATCAGTCACGTGATCAGTGCATGATCAGTCACGTGATCAGTGCATGATCAGTCACGTGATCAGTGCATGATCAGCCACGTGATCAGTGCATGATAGCCACGTGATCAGTGCATGATCAGTCACGTGATCAGTGCATGATCAGTCACGTGATCAGTGCATGATCAGCCACGTGATCAGTGCATGATCAGCCACGTGATCAGTGCATGATCAGTTACGTGATCAGTGCATGATCAGCCACGTGATCAGTGCATGATCAGTTACGTGATCAGTGCATGATCAGTCACGTGATCAGTGCATGATAGCTACGTGATCAGTGCATGATCAGCCACGTGATCAGTGCATGATAGCCACGTGATCAGTGCATGATCAGCCACGTGATCAGTGCATGATCAGTCACGTGATCAGTGCATGATCAGCCCGTGATCAGTGCATGATCAGCCACGTGATCAGTGCATGATCAGCCACGTGATCAGTGCATGATCAGTCACGTGATCAGTGCATGATCAGTCACGTGATCAGTGTGTGATCAGCCACGTGAACAGTGCATGCTCAGTCACGTGATCAGGGCCTGCTGAGCTGCGTGATTACTGTCTGCTCATCTGCTTGACAATTGCCAGCTGAGCTGCATGATTCCTGCCTGTCATCTGCTTGACAATTGCCAGCTGTGCTGCGTAATTCCTGCCTGCTCAGCTACTTGATTATTGCCAGCTGAGCAGCATGATTCCTCAGAGCTGAGTTCCATGATTATAGCCTGCTGACTGATTCGTGCCTACTCAGCTCTTTGTTCATTGCCTCCAGAGGCACATGATCAGTGTATGATACCAAACATGATCAGCGCATGATCAGTCACATGATCAGTGCATGATAAGCCACGTGATCAGTGCATGATCAGTCATGTGATCAGTGCATGATCAGTCACGTGATCAGTGCATGATAGCCACGTGATCAGTGCATGATCAGCCACGTGATCAGTGCATGATAGCCACGTGATCAGTGCATGATCAGTCACGTGATCAGTGCATGATCAGTCACGTGATCAGTGCATGATCAGTCACGTGATCAGTGCATGATCAGTTACGTGATCAGTGCATGATCAGTCACGTGACCAGTGCATGATAGCTACGTGATCATTGCATGATCAGCCACGTGATCAGTGCATGATAGCCACGTGATCAGTGCATGATAGCCACGTGATCAGTGCATGATCAGTCACGTGATCAGTGCATGATCAGTCACGTGATCAGTGCATGATCAGCCACGTGATCAGTGCATGATCAGCCACGTGATCAGTGCATGATCAATTACGTGATCAGTGCATGATCAGTCACGTGATCAGTGCATGGTAGCTACGTGATCAGTGCATGATCAGCCACGTGATCAGTGCATGATAGCCACGTGATCAGTGCATGATCAGTCACGTGATCAGTGCATGATCATCCGCGTGATCAGTGCATGATCAGTCACGTGATCAGTGCATGATATAGACGTGATCAGTGCATGATCAGTCACGTGATCAGTGCATGATCAGCCACGTGATCAGTGCATGATAGCCAGTGATCAGTGCATGATAGCCACGTGATCAGTGCATGATCAGTCACGTGATCAGTGCATGATCAGCCACGTGATCAGTGCATGATAGCCACGTGATCAGTGCATGATCAGTCACGTGATCAGTGCATGATCAGTCACGTGATCAGTGCATGATCAGCCACGTGATCAGTGCATGATCAGCCACGTGATCAGTGCATGATCAGTCACGTGATCAGTGCATGATCAGCCACGTGATCAGTGCATGATCAGTCACGTGATCAGTGCATGATCAGTCACGTGATCAGTGCATGATCAGCACGTGATCAGTGCATGTGAGTCATGTGACAGTGCATGATAGCGCCATGATCAGTGCATGATCAGTCCCGTGATCAGTGCATGATCAGCCACGTGATCAGTGCATGATAGCCACGTGATCAGTGCATGATCAGCCACGTGATCAGTGCATGATCAGCCACGTGATCAGTGCATGACAATTACGTGATCAGTGCATGCACGATCACGTGATCAGTGCATGATAGCCACGTGATCAGTGCATGATTAGTCACGTGATCAGTGTGTGATCAGCCACGTGAACAGTGCATGCTCAGTCACGTGATCAGGGCCTGCTGAGCTGCGTGATTACTGTCTGCTCATCTGCTTGACAATTGCCAGCTGAGCTGCACGATTCCTGCCTGTCATCTGCTTGACAATTGCCAGCTGTGCTGCATAATTCCTGCCTGCTCATCTGCTTGATTATTGCCAGCTGAGCAGCATGATTTCTCACAGCTGAGTTCCATGATTATAGCCTGCTGACTGATTCGTGCCTACTCAGCTCTTTGTTCATTGCCTCCAGAGGCACATGATCAGTGTATGATACCAAACATGATCAGCACATGATCAGTCACATGATCAGTGCATGATAAGCCACGTGATCAGTGCATGATCAGTTACGTGATCAGTGCATGATCAGTCACGTGATCAGTGCATGGTAGCTGCGTGATCAGTGCATGATCAGCCACGTGATCAGTGCATGATAGCCACGTGATCAGTGCATGATCAGTCACGTGATCAGTGCATGATCAGTCACGTGATCAGTGCATGATCAGCACGTGATCAGTGCATGATCAGTTACGTGATCAGTGCATGATCAGTCACGTGATCAGTGCATGATCAGCCACGTGATCAGTGCATGATCAGTCACGTGATCAGTGCATGATCAGTCACGTGATCAGTGCATGATAGCCACGTGATCAGTGCATGATCAGCCACGTGATCAGTGCATGATCAGCCACGTGATCAGTGCATGATCAGTTACGTGATCAGTGCATGATCAGCCACGTGATCAGTGCATGATCAGACACGTGATCAGTGTATGATCAGCCACGTGATCAGTGCATGATATCCACGTGATCAGTGCATGATCAGTCACGTGATCAGTGTATGATCAGCCACGTGAACAGTGCATGCTCAGTCACGTGATCAGGGCCTGCTGAGCTGCGTGATTACTGTCTGCTCATCTGCTTGACAATTGCCAGCTGAGCTGCATGATTCCTGCCTGTCATCTGCTTGACAATTGCCAGCTGTGCTGTGTAATTCCTGCCTGCTCAGCTGCTTGATTATTGCCAGCTGAGCAGCATGATTCCTCACAGCTGAGTTCCATGATTATTGCCTGCTGACTGTTTGATTCGTGCCTACTCAGCTCTTTGTTTATTGCCTCCAGAGGCACATGATCAGTGTATGATAGCAAACATGATCAGTGCATGATCAGTCACATGATCAGCGCCATTAAGTCACGTGATCACTACATGATAGTCATGTGATCAGTCCATGCTCAGTCACGGTATCAGTGCATGATCAGCCACGTGATCAGTGCATGATAGCCACGTGATCAGTGCATGATCAGCCACGTGATCAGTGCATGATCAGCCACGTGATCAGTGCATGATAGCACGTGATCAGTGCATGATCAGTCACGTGATCAGTGCATGATCAGTCACGTGATCAGTGCATGATCAGCCACGTGATCAGTGCATGATAGCCACGTGATCAGTGCATGATCAGTCACGTGATCAGTGCATGATCAGTCACGTGACCAGTACATGGTAGCTACGTGATCAGTGCATGATCAGCCACGTGATCAGTGCATGATAGCCACGTGATCAGTGCATGATCAGTCACGTGATCAGTGCATGATCAGCCACGTGATCAGTGCATGATAGTCACGTGATCAGTGCATGATCAGTTACGTGAGCAGTGTATGATCAGCCACGTGATCAGTGCATGGTCAGACACGTGATCAGTGTATGATCAGCCACGTGATCAGTGCATGATATCCAAGTGATCAGTGCATGATCAATCACGTGATAAGTGTATGATCAGCCACGTGTACAGTGCATGCTAAGTCACGTGATCAGGGCCTGCTGAGCTGCGTGATTACTGTCTGCTCATCTGCTTGACAATTGCCAGCTGAGCTGCATGATTCCTGCCTGTCATCTGCTTGACAATTGCCAGCTGTGCTGCGTAATTCCTGCCTGATCAGCTGCTTGATTATTGCCAGCTGAGCAGCATGATTCCTCACAGCTGAGTTCCATGATTATTGCCTGCTGACTGTTTGATTCGTGCCTACTCAGCTCTTTGTTTATTGCCTCCAGAGGCACATGATCAGTGTATGATAGCAAACATGATCAGCGCATGATCAGTCACATGATCAGAGCCATTAAGTCACGTGATCACTACATGATAGTCATGTGATCAGTCCATGCTCAGTCACGGTATCAGTGCATGATCAGCCACGTGATCAGTGCATGATCAGTCACGTGATCAGTGCATGATAGTCACGTGATCAGTGCATGATCAGCCACGTGATCAGTGCATGATAGCCACGTGATCAGTGCATGATAGCCACGTGATCAGTGCATGATCAGTCACGTGATCAGTGTATGATCAGCCACGTGATCAGTGCATGATGTCCACGTGATCAGTGCATGATCAGCCACGTGATCAGTGCATGATAGCCACGTGATCAGTGCATGATCAGTCACGTGATCAGTGCATGATCAGCCACGTGATCAGTGCATGATCAGTCACGTGATCAGTGCATGATCAATTACGTGATCAGTGCATGATCAGTCACGTGACCAGTACATGGTAGCTACGTGATCAGTGCATGATCAGCCACGTGATCAGTGCATGATAGCCACGTGATCAGTGCATGATCAGTCACGTGATCAGTGCATGATCAGTCACGTGATCAGTGCATGATCATTTACGTGATCAGTGCATGATCAGTCACGTGATCAGTACATGGCAGCTACGTGATCAGTGCATGATCAGCCACGTGATCAGTGCATGATAGCCACGTGATCAGTGCATGATCAGTCACGTGATCAGTGCATGATCAGCCACGTGATCAGTGCATGATCAGCCACGTGATCAGTGCATGATCAGCCACGTGATCAGTGCATGATAGCCACGTGATCAGTGCATGATCAGTCACGTGATCAGTGCATGATCAGTCACGTGATCAGTGCATGATCAGCCACGTGATCAGTGCATGATCAGTCACGTGATCAGTGCATGATAGCTACGTGATCAGTGCATGATCAGCCACGTGATCAGTGCATGATAGCCACGTGATCAGTGCATGATCAGTCACGTGATCAGTGCATGATCAGCCACGTGATCAGTGCATGATCAGCCACGTGATCAGTGCATGATCAGCCACGTGATCAGTGCATGATAGCCACGTGATCAGTGCATGATCAGTCACGTGATCAGTGCATGATAGTCACGTGATCAGTGCATGATCAGCACGTGATCAGTGCATGTCAGTCATGTGTCAGTGCATGATAGCCCGTGATCAGTGCATGATCAGTCCCGTGATCAGTGCATGATCAGCCACGTGATCAGTGCATGATAGCCACGTGATCAGTGCATGATCAGTCACGTGATCAGTGCATGATCAGCCACGTGATCAGTGCATGATAGCCACGTGATCAGTGCATGATCAGTCACGTGATCAGTGTATGATCAGCCACGTGAACAGTGCATGCTCAGTCACGTGATCAGGGCCTGCTGAGCTGCGTGATTACTGTCTGCTCATCTGCTTGACAATTGCCAGCTGAGCTGCACGATTCCTGCCTGTCATCTGCTTGACAATTGCCAGCTGTGCTGCATAATTCCTGCCTGCTCAGCTGCTTGATTATTGCCAGCTGAGCAGCATGATTTCTCACAGCTGAGTTCCATGATTATTGCCTACTGATTCCTGCCTACTCAGCTCTTTGTTCATTGCCTCCAGAGGCACATGATCAGTGTATGATACCAAACATGATCAGCACATGATCAGTCACATGATCAGTGCATGATAAGCCACGTGATCAGTGCATGATCAGTCACGTGATCAGTGCATGATCAGTCACGTGATCAGTGCATGTAGCTGCGTGATCAGTGCATGATCAGCCACGTGATCAGTGCATGATAGCCACGTGATCAGTGCATGATCAGCCACGTGATCAGTGCATGATCAGTCACGTGATCAGTGCATGATCAGCCACGTGATCAGTGCATGATCAGTCACGTGATCAGTGCATGGTAGCTACGTGATCATTGCATGATCAGCCACGTGATCAGTGCATGATAGCCACGTGATCAGTGCATGATCAGTCACGTGATAGTATGTGATCAGCCACGTGATCAGTGCATGATATCAGTGCATGATAGCCACGTGATCAGTGCATGATCAGTCACGTGATACGTGTGTGATCAGCCACGTGATCAGTGCATGATATCCACGTGATCAGTGCATGATAGCCACGTGATCAGTGCATGATTAGTCACGTGATCAGTGCATGATCAGTCACGTGATACGTGTGTGATCAGCCACGTGATCAGTGCATGATGAGCCACGTGATCAGTGCAGGATCAATTACGTGATCAGTGCATGATCAGTCACGTGACCAGTACATGGTTGCTACGTGATCGTTGCATGATCAGCCACGTGAGCAGAGCATGATAGCCACGTGATCAGTGCATGATCAGTCACGTGATCAGTACATGATCAGTCACGTGAACAGTGCATGATCATTTACGTGATCTGTGCATGATCAGTCACGTGACCAGTATATGGTAGCTACGTGATCATTCCATGACGAGCCACGTGAGCAGTGCATGATAGCCACGTGATGTGTGCATGATGAGTTACGTGAGCAGAGTATGATCAGCCACGTGATCAGTGCATGAGTGCCACGTGATCAGTGCATGATATGTCACGTGACAGGTGTGTGATCAGCCACGTGAACAGTGCATGTTCAGCCACGTGATCAGTGCATGATAGCCACGTGATCAGTGCATGATCAGTTACGTGAGCAGTGTATGATCAGCCACGTGATCAGTGCATGGTCAGACACGTGAACAGTGTATGATCAGCCACGTGATCAGTGCATGATATCCAAGTGATCAGTGCATGATCAATCACGTGATCAGTGTATGATCAGCCACGTGAACAGTGCATGCTCAGTCACGTGATCAGGGCCTGCTGAGCTGCGTGATTACTGTCTGCTCATCTGCTTGACAATTGCCAGCTGAGCTGCACGATTCCTGCCTGTCATCTGCTTGACAATTGCCAGCTGTGCTGCGTAATTCCTGCCTGCTCAGCTGCTTGATTATTGCCAGCTGAGCAGCATGATTCCTCACAGCTGAGTTCCATGATTATTGCCTGCTGACTGTTTGATTCGTGCCTACTCAGCTCTTTGTTTATTGCCTCCAGAGGCACATGATCAGTGTATGATAGCAAACATGATCAGCGCATGATCAGTCACATGATCAGCGCCATTAAGTCACGTGATCACTGCATGATAGTCATGTGATCAGTCCATGATCAGTCACGGTATCAGTGCATGATCAGCCACGTGATCAGTGCATGATCTGTCACATGATTAGTGTATGATCATCCACGTGATCAGTGCATGGGCAGTCATGTGATCAGTGCATGATATAGACGTGATCAGTGCATGATCAGTCTCGTGATCAGTGCATGATAGCCACGTGATCAGTGCATGATCAGTCACCTGATGGGTGTATGATCATTCACGTGACCTGTACATGGTAGCTACATGATCATTGCATGATCAGCCACGTGAGTAGTGCATGATAGCCACGTGATCACTGCATGATCAGTCACGTGATCAGTGCATGATCAGTCACGTGACCAGTACATGGTAGCTGCGTGATCATGCATGATCAGCCACGTGAGCAGTGCATGATAGCCACGTGATCAGTGCATGATCAGTCACGTGATCAGTGCATGATCAGCCACGTGATCAGTGCATGATCAGTCACGTGATCAGTGCATGATCAGCCACGTGATCAGTGCATGATCAGTCACGTGATCAGTGCATGATAGCCACGTGATCAGTGCATGATCAGCCACGTGATCAGTGCATGATCAGTCACGTGATCAGTGCATGATCAGTCACGTGATCAGTGCATGATCAGCCACGTGATCAGTGCATGATCAGCCACGTGATCAGTGCATGATCAGCCACGTGATCAGTGCATGATCAGTCACGTGATCAGTGCATGATAGCTGCGTGATCAGTGCATGATCAGCCACGTGATCAGTGCATGATAGCCACGTGATCAGTGCATGATCAGCCACGTGATCAGTGCATGATCAGTCACGTGATCAGTGCATGATAGCCACGTGATCAGTGCATGATCAGCCACGTGATCAGTGCATGATCAGCCACGTGATCAGTGCATGATAGCCACGTGATCAGTGCATGATCAGTCACGTGATACGTGTGTGATCAGCCACGTGATCAGTGCATGATATCCACGTGATCAGTGCATGATAGCCACGTGATCAGTGCATGATAGCCACGTGATCAGTGCATGATCAGTCACGTGATACGTGTGTGATCAGCCACGTGATCAGTGCATGATGAGCCACGTGATCAGTGCATGATCAATTACGTGATCAGTGCATGATCAGTCACGTGACCAGTACATGGTTGCTACGTGATCATTGCATGATCAGCCACGTGAGCAGTGCATGATAGCCACGTGATCAGTGCATGATCAGTAACGTGATCAGAGCATGATCAGTCACGTGAACAGTGCATGATCATTTACGTGATCTGTGCATGATCAGTCACGTGACCAGTATATGGTAGCTACGTGATCATTGCATGATCAGCCACGTGAGCAGTGCATGATAGCCACGTGATGTGTGCATGATGAGTTACGTGAGCAGAGTATGATCAGCCACGTGATCAGTGCATGAGTGCCACGTGATCAGTGCATGATATGTCACGTGACAGGTGTGTGATCAGCCACGTGAACAGTGCATGTTCAGCCACGTGATCAGTGCATGATAGCCACGTGATCAGTGCATGATCAGTTACGTGAGCAGTGTATGATCAGCCACGTGATCAGTGCATGGTCAGACACGTGAACAGTGTATGATCAGCCACGTGATCAGTGCATGATATCCAAGTGATCAGTGCATGATCAATCACGTGATCAGTGTATGATCAGCCACGTGAACAGTGCATGCTCAGTCACGTGATCAGGGCCTGCTGAGCTGCGTGATTACTGTCTGCTCATCTGCTTGACAATTGCCAGCTGAGCTGCACGATTCCTGCCTGTCATCTGCTTGACAATTGCCAGCTGTGCTGCGTAATTCCTGCCTGCTCAGCTGCTTGATTATTGCCAGCTGAGCAGCATGATTCCTCACAGCTGAGTTCCATGATTATTGCCTGCTGACTGTTTGATTCGTGCCTACTCAGCTCTTTGTTTATTGCCTCCAGAGGCACATGATCAGTGTATGATAGCAAACATGATCAGCGCATGATCAGTCACATGATCAGCGCCATTAAGTCACGTGATCACTACATGATAGTCATGTGATCAGTCCATGCTCAGTCACGGTATCAGTGCATGATCAGCCACGTGATCAGTGCATGATCTGTCACATGATTAGTGTATGATCATCCACGTGATCAGTGCATGGGCAGTCATGTGATCAGTGCATGATATAGACGTGATCAGTGCATGATCAGTCTCGTGATCAGTGCATGATAGCCACGTGATCAGTGCATGATCAGTCACCTGATGGGTGTATGATCATTCACGTGACCTGTACATGGTAGCTACATGATCATTGCATGATCAGCCACGTGAGTAGTGCATGATAGCCACGTGATCACTGCATGATCAGTCACGTGATCAGTGCATGATCAGTCACGTGACCAGTACATGGTAGCTGCGTGATCATGCATGATCAGCCACGTGATCAGTGCATGATAGCCACGTGATCAGTGCATGATCAGTCACGTGATCAGTGCATGATCAGCCACGTGATCAGTGCATGATCAGTCACGTGATCAGTGCATGATCAGCCACGTGATCAGTGCATGATCAGTCACGTGATCAGTGCATGATCAGTCACGTGATCAGTGCATGATAGCCACGTGATCAGTGCATGATCAGCCACGTGATCAGTGCATGATCAGCCACGTGATCAGTGCATGATCAGTCACGTGATCAGTGCATGATCAGCCACGTGATCAGTGCATGATCAGCCACGTGATCAGTGCATGATCAGCCACGTGATCAGTGCATGATCAGTCACGTGATCAGTGCATGATAGCTGCGTGATCAGTGCATGATCAGCCACGTGATCAGTGCATGATAGCCACGTGATCAGTGCATGATCAGTCACGTGATCAGTGCATGATCAGTCACGTGATCAGTGCATGATAGCCACGTGATCAGTGCATGATCAGCCACGTGATCAGTGCATGATAGCCACGTGATCAGTGCATGATCAGTCACGTGATAATGTGTGATCAGCCACGTGATCAGTGCATGATCAGTCACGTGATCAGTGCATGATCAATTACGTGATCAGTGCATGATCAGTCACGTGACCAGTACATGGTTGCTACGTGATCAGTGCATGATCAGCCACGTGATCAGTGCATGATAGCCACGTGATCAGTGCATGATCAGTCACGTGATCAGTGCATGATCAGTCACGTGATCAGTGCATGATCATTTACGTGATCAGTGCATGATCAGTCACGTGACCAGTATATGGTAGCTACGTGATCATTGCATGATCAGCCACGTGAGCAGTGCATGATAGCCACGTGATCAGTGCATGATCAGTTACGTGAGCAGTGTATGATCAGCCACGTGATCAGTGCATGAGTGCCACGTGATCAGTGCATGATCAGTCACGTGACAGTGTGTGATCAGCCACGTGATCAGTGCATGATCAGCCACGTGATCAGTGCATGATAGCCACGTGATCAGTGCATGATCAGTCACGTGATCAGTGCATGATCAGCCACGTGATCAGTGCATGATCAGACACGTGATCAGTGCATGATCAGCCACGTGATCAGTGCATGATATCCACGTGATCAGTGCATGATCAGTCACGTGATCAGTGCATGATCAGTCACGTGATCAGTGCATGATCAGCCACGTGATCAGTGCATGATAGCCACGTGATCAGTGCATGATCAGTCACGTGATCAGTGCATGATCAGTCACGTGATCAGTGCATGATCAGCCACGTGATCAGTGCATGATCAATTACGTGATCAGTGCATGATCAGTCACGTGACCAGTACATGGTAGCTACGTGATCATTGCATGATCAGCCACGTGATCAGTGCATGATAGCCACGTGATCAGTGCATGATCAGTCACGTGATCAGTGCATGATCAGTCACGTGATCAGTGCATGATCAGCCACGTGATCAGTGCATGATCAGTCACGTGATCAGTGCATGATCAGCCACGTGATCAGTGCATGATAGTCACGTGATCAGTGCATGATAGCCACGTGATCAGTGCATGATCAGTCACGTGATCAGTGTGTGATCAGCCACGTGATCAGTGCATGATATCCACGTGATCAGTGCATGATAGCCACGTGATCAGTGCATGATCAGTCACGTGATCAGTGCATGATCAGTCACGTGATCAGTGCATGATCAGTCACGTGATCAGTGCATGATCAGCCACGTGATCAGTGCATGATAGCCACGTGATCAGTGCATGATCAGTCACGTGATCAGTGCATGATCAGTCACGTGATCAGTGCATGATCAGCCACGTGATCAGTGCATGATCAGCCACGTGATCAGTGCATGATCAGCCACGTGATCAGTGCATGATCAGCCACGTGATCAGTGCATGATCAGTCACGTGATCAGTGCATGATCAGTCACGTGATCAGTGCATGATAGCTACGTGATCAGTGCATGATCAGCCACGTGATCAGTGCATGATAGCCACGTGATCAGTGCATGATCAGCCACGTGATCAGTGCATGATCAGTCACGTGATCAGTGCATGATCAGTCCCGTGATCAGTGCATGATCAGCCACGTGATCAGTGCATGATAGCCACGTGATCAGTGCATGATCAGTCACGTGATCAGTGCATGATCAGTCACGTGATCAGTGTGTGATCAGCCACGTGAACAGTGCATGCTCAGTCACGTGATCAGGGCCTGCTGAGCTGCGTGATTACTGTCTGCTCATCTGCTTGACAATTGCCAGCTGAGCTGCATGATTCCTGCCTGTCATCTGCTTGACAATTGCCAGCTGTGCTGCGTAATTCCTGCCTGCTCATCTGCTTGATTATTGCCAGCTGAGCAGCATGATTTCTCACAGCTGAGTTCCATGATTATTGCCTGCTGACTGATTCCTGCCTACTCAGCTCTTTGTTCATTGCCTCCAGAGGCACATGATCAGTGTATGATACCAAACATGATCAGCGCATGATCAGTCACATGATCAGTGCATGATAAGCCACGTGATCAGTGCATGATCAGTCATGTGATCAGTGCATGATCAGTCATGTGATCAGTGCATGATAGCCACGTGATCAGTGCATGATCAGCCACGTGATCAGTGCATGATAGCCACGTGATCAGTGCATGATCAGTCACGTGATCAGTGCATGATCAGTCACGTGATCAGTGCATGATCAGTCACGTGATCAGTGCATGATCAGTTACGTGATCAGTGCATGATCAGTCACGTGACCAGTGCATGATAGCTACGTGATCATGCATGATCAGCCACGTGATCAGTGCATGATAGCCACGTGATCAGTGCATGATCAGCCACGTGATCAGTGCATGATCAGTCACGTGATCAGTGCATGATCAGTCACGTGATCAGTGCATGATCAGCCACGTGATCAGTGCATGATCAGCCACGTGATCAGTGCATGATCAATTACGTGATCAGTGCATGATCAGTCACGTGATCAGTGCATGATAGCTACGTGATCAGTGCATGATCAGCCACGTGATCAGTGCATGATAGCCACGTGATCAGTGCATGATCAGTCACGTGATCAGTGCATGATCATCCACGTGATCAGTGCATGATCAGTCACGTGATCAGTGCATGATATAGACGTGATCAGTGCATGATCAGTCACGTGATCAGTGCATGATCAGCCACGTGATCAGTGCATGATAGCCACTGATCAGTGCATGATAGCCACGTGATCAGTGCATGATCAGTCACGTGATCAGTGCATGATCAGCCACGTGATCAGTGCATGATAGCCACGTGATCAGTGCATGATCAGTCACGTGATCAGTGCATGATCAGTCACGTGATCAGTGCATGATCAGCCACGTGATCAGTGCATGATCAGCCACGTGATCAGTGCATGATCAGCCACGTGATCAGTGCATGATCAGCCACGTGATCAGTGCATGATCAGTCACGTGATCAGTGCATGATCAGTCACGTGATCAGTGCATGATCAGCACGTGATCAGTGCATGTCAGTCATGTGACAGTGCATGATAGCGCCATGATCAGTGCATGATCAGTCCCGTGATCAGTGCATGATCAGCCACGTGATCAGTGCATGATAGCCACGTGATCAGTGCATGATCAGCCACGTGATCAGTGCATGATCAGCCACGTGATCAGTGCATGACAATTACGTGATCAGTGCATGCATCACGTGATCAGTGCATGATAGCCACGTGATCAGTGCATGATCAGTCACGTGATCAGTGTATGATCAGCCACGTGAACAGTGCATGCTCAGTCACGTGATCAGGGCCTGCTGAGCTGCGTGATTACTGTCTGCTCATCTGCTTGACAATTGCCAGCTGAGCTGCACGATTCCTGCCTGTCATCTGCTTGACAATTGCCACCTGTGCTGCATAATTCCTGCCTGCTCAGCTGCTTGATTATTGCCAGCTGAGCAGCATGATTCCTCACAGCTGAGTTCCATGATTATTGCCTGCTGACTGATTCCTGCCTACTCAGCTCTTTGATCATTGCCTCCAGAGGCACATGATCAGTGTATGACACCAAACATGATCAGCGCATGATCAGTCACATGATCAGTGCATGATAAGCCACGTGATCAGTGCATGATCAATTACGTGATCAGTGCATGATCAGTCACGTGATCAGTACATGGTAGCTGCGTGATCAGTGCATGATCAGCCACGTGATCAGTGCATGATAGCCACGTGATCAGTGCATGATCAGTCACGTGATCAGTGCATGATCAGTCACGTGATCAGTGCATGATCAGCCACGTGATCAGTGCATGATCAGTTACGTGATCAGTGCATGATCAGTCACGTGATCAGTGCATGATCAGCCACGTGATCAGTGCATGATCAGTCACGTGATCAGTGCATGATCAGTCACGTGATCAGTGCATGATAGCCACGTGATCAGTGCATGATCAGCCACGTGATCAGTGCATGATCAGCCACGTGATCAGTGCATGATCAGTTACGTGATCAGTGCATGATCAGCCACGTGATCAGTGCATGATCAGACACGTGATCAGTGTATGATCAGCCACGTGATCAGTGCATGATATCCACGTGATCAGTGCATGATCAGTCACGTGATCAGTGTGTGATCAGCCACGTGAACAGTGCATGCTCAGTCACGTGATCAGGGCATGATGAGCTGCGTGATTACTGTCTGCTCATCTGCTTGACAATTGCCAGCTGAGCTGCATGATTCCTGCCTGTCATCTGCTTGACAATTGCCAGCTGTGCTGTGTAATTCCTGCCTGCTCAGCTGCTTGATTATTGCCAGCTGAGCAGCATGATTCCTCACAGCTGAGTTCCATGATTATTGCCTGCTGACTGTTTGATTCGTGCCTACTCAGCTCTTTGTTTATTGCCTCCAGAGGCACATGATCAGTGTATGATAGCAAACATGATCAGTGCATGATCAGTCACATGATCAGCGCCATTAAGTCACGTGATCAGTGCATGATAGTCATGTGATCAGTCCATGATCAGTCACGGTATCAGTGCATGATCAGCCACGTGATCAGTGCATGATAGCCACGTGATCAGTGCATGATCAGCCACGTGATCAGTGCATGATCAGCCACGTGATCAGTGCATGATAGCCACGTGATCAGTGCATGATCAGTCACGTGATCAGTGCATGATCAGTCACGTGATCAGTGCATGATCAGCCACGTGATCAGTGCATGATAGCCACGTGATCAGTGCATGATCAGTCACGTGATCAGTGCATGATCAGTCACGTGACCAGTACATGATAGCTACGTGATCAGTGCATGATCAGCCACGTGATCAGTGCATGATAGCCACGTGATCAGTGCATGATCAGTCACGTGATCAGTGCATGATCAGCCACGTGATCAGTGCATGATAGCCACGTGATCAGTGCATGATCAGTTACGTGTTCAGTGTATGATCAGCCACGTGATCAGTGCATGGTCAGACACGTGAACAGTGTATGATCAGCCACGTGATCAGTGCATGATATCCAAGTGATCAGTGCATGATCAATCAAGTGATCAGTGTATGATCAGCCACGTGAACAGTGCATGCTCAGTCACGTGATCAGGGCCTGCTGAGCTGCGTGATTACTGTCTGCTCATCTGCTTGACAATTGCCAGCTGAGCTGCATGATTCCTGCCTGTCATCTGCTTGACAATTGCCAGCTGTGCTGCGTAATTCCTGCCTGCTCAGCTGCTTGATTATTGCCAGCTGAGCAGCATGATTCCTCACAGCTGAGTTCCATGATTATTGCCTGCTGACTGTTTGATTCGTGCCTACTCAGCTCTTTGTTTATTGCCTCCAGAGGCACATGATCAGTGTATGATAGCAAACATGATCAGCGCATGATCAGTCACATGATCAGCGCCATTAAGTCACGTGATCACTACATGATAGTCATGTGATCAGTCCATGCTCAGTCACGGTATCAGTGCATGATCAGCCACGTGATCAGTGCATGATCTGTCACATGATTAGTGTATGATCATCCACGTGATCAGTGCATGGGCAGTCATGTGATCAGTGCATGATTAGACGTGATCAGTGCATGATCAGTCTCGTGATCAGTGCATGATAGCCACGTGATCAGTGCATGATCAGTCACCTGATGGGTGTATGATCATTCACGTGACCAGTACATGGTAGCTACATGATCAGTGCATGATCAGCCACGTGATCAGTGCATGATAGCCACGTGATCAGTGCATGATCAGTCACGTGATCAGTGCATGATCAGTCACGTGATCAGTGCATGATCAGCCACGTGATCAGTGCATGATCAGCCACGTGATCAGTGCATGATCAGCCACGTGATCAGTGCATGATAGCTGCGTGATCAGTGCATGATCAGTCACGTGATCAGTGTGTGATAGCCACGTGATCAGTGCATGATCAGCCACGTGATCAGTGCATGATCAGTCACGTGATCAGTGCATGATCAGCCACGTGATCAGTGCATGATCAATTACGTGATCAGTGCATGATCAGTCACGTGATCAGTGCATGATAGCTGCGTGATCAGTGCATGATCAGCCACGTGATCAGTGCATGATAGCCACGTGATCAGTGCATGATCAGTCACGTGATCAGTGCATGATCAGTCACGTGATCAGTGCATGATCAGCCACGTGATCAGTGCATGATCAGTTACGTGATCAGTGCATGATCAGTCACGTGATCAGTGCATGTAGCCACGTGATCAGTGCATGATCAGCCACGTGATCAGTGCATGATAGCCACGTGATCAGTGCATGATCAGTCACGTGATCAGTGCATGATCAGTCACGTGATCAGTGCATGATCAGCCACGTGATCAGTGCATGATCAGCCACGTGATCAGTGCATGATAGCCACGTGATCAGTGCATGATCAGTCACGTGATCGTGTGTGATCAGCCACGTGATCAGTGCATGATATCCACGTGATCAGTGCATGATAGCCACGTGATCAGTGCATGATAGCCACGTGATCAGTGCATGATCAGTCACGTGATAGTGTGTGATCAGCCACGTGATCAGTGCATGATCAGTCACGTGATCAGTGCATGATCAATTACGTGATCAGTGCATGATCAGTCACGTGACCAGTACATGGTTGCTACGTGATCAGTGCATGATCAGCCACGTGATCAGTGCATGATAGCCACGTGATCAGTGCATGATCAGTCACGTGATCAGTGCATGATCAGTCCACGTGATCAGTGCATGATCATTTACGTGATCAGTGCATGATCAGTCACGTGACAGTATATGGTAGCTACGTGATCATTGCATGATCAGCCACGTGATCAGTGCATGATAGCCACGTGATCAGTGCATGATCAGTCACGTGATCAGTGTATGATCAGCCACGTGATCAGTGCATGAGTGCCACATGATCAGTGCATGATCAGTCACGTGACAGTGCATGATCAGCCACGTGATCAGTGCATGATAGCCACGTGATCAGTGCATGATCAGTCACGTGATCAGTGCATGATCAGCCACGTGATCAGTGCATGATCAGCCACGTGATCAGTGCATGATCAGTCGTGATCAGTGCATGATATCCACGTGATCAGTGCATGATCAGTCACGTGATCAGTGCATGATCAGTCACGTGATCAGTGCATGATCAGTGCATGATCAATTACGTGATCAGTGCATGATCAGTCACGTGATCAGTGCATGGTAGCTACGTGATCATTGCATGATCAGCCACGTGATCAGTGCATGATAGCCACGTGATCAGTGCATGATCAGTCACGTGATCAGTGCATGATCAGTCACGTGATCAGTGCATGATCATCCACGTGATCAGTGCATGATCAGTCATGTATCAGTGCATGATAGCCCGTGATCAGTGCATGATCAGTCACGTGATCAGTGCATGATCAGCCACGTGATCAGTGCATGATAGCCACGTGATCAGTGCATGATCAGTCACGTGATCAGTGCATGATCAGCCACGTGATCAGTGCATGATAGCCACGTGATCAGTGCATGACAGCCACGTGATCAGTGCATGATCAGTCACGTGATCAGTGCATGATAGCCACGTGATCAGTGCATGATCAGTCACGTGATCAGTGTGTGATCAGCCACGTGAACAGTGCATGCTCAGTCACGTGATCAGGGCCTGCTGAGCTGCGTGATTACTGTCTGCTCATCTGCTTGACAATTGCCAGCTGAGCTGCACGATTCCTGCCTGTCATCTGCTTGACAATTGCCACCTGTGCTGCATAATTCCTGCCTGCTCATCTACTTGATTATTGCCAGCTGAGCAGCATGATTTCTCAGAGCTGAGTTCCATGATTATAGCCTGCTGACTGATTCCTGCCTACTCAGCTCTTTGTTCATTGCCTCCAGATGCACATGATCAGTGTATGACACCAAACATGATCAGTGCATGATCAGTCACATGATCAGTGCATGATAAGCCACGTGATCAGTGCATGATCAGTTACGTGATCAGTGCATGATCAGTCACGTGATCAGTGCATGGTAGCTGCGTGATCAGTGCATGATCAGCCACGTGATCAGTGCATGATAGCCACGTGATCAGTGCATGATCAGTCACGTGATCAGTGCATGATCAGTCACGTGATCAGTGCATGATCAGCCACGTGATCAGTGCATGATCAGTCACGTGATCAGTGCATGATCAGTCCGTGACCAGTGCATGGTAGCCACGTGATCAGTGCATGATCAGCCACGTGATCAGTGCATGATCAGTTACGTGATCAGTGCATGATCAGTTACGTCAGACACGTGAACAGTGCATGATCAGCCACGTGATCAGTGCATGATATCCAAGTGATCAGTGCATGATCAATCACGTGATCAGTGTATGATCAGCCACGTGAACAGTGCATGCTCAGTCACGTGATCAGGGCCTGCTGAGCTGCGTGATTACTGTCTGCTCATCTGCTTGACAATTGCCAGCTGAGCTGCATGATTCCTGCCTGTCATCTGCTTGACAATTGCCAGCTGTGCTGTAATTCCTGCCTGCTCAGCTGCTTGATTATTGCCAGCTGAGCAGCATGATTCCTCACAGCTGAGTTCCATGATTATTGCCTGCTGACTGTTTGATTCGTGCCTACTCAGCTCTTTGTTTATTGCCTCCAGAGGCACATGATCAGTGTATGATAGCAAACATGATCAGCGCATGATCAGTCACATGATCAGCGCCATTAAGTCACGTGATCACACATGATAGTCATGTGATCAGTCCATGCTCAGTCACGGTATCAGTGCATGATCAGCCACGTGATCAGTGCATGATCAGTCACGTGATCAGTGCATGATCAGTCACGTGATCAGTGCATGATAGCTACGTGATCAGTGCATGATCAGCCACGTGATCAGTGCATGATAGCCACGTGATCAGTGCATGATCAGTCACGTGATCAGTGTATGATCAGCCACGTGATCAGTGCATGATGCCACGTGATCAGTGCATGATCAGTCACGTGATCAGTGCATGATCAGCCACGTGATCAGTGCATGATCAGCCACGTGATCAGTGCATGATAGCCACGTGATCAGTGCATGATCAGCCACGTGATCAGTGCATGATCAGCCACGTGATCAGTGCATGATAGCCACGTGATCAGTGCATGATCAGTCACGTGATCAGTGCATGATCAGTCACGTGATCAGTGCATGATCAGCCACGTGATCAGTGCATGATAGCCACGTGATCAGTGCATGATCAGTCACGTGATCAGTGCATGATCAGTCACGTGACAGTACATGGTAGCTACGTGATCAGTGCATGATCAGCCACGTGATCAGTGCATGATAGCCACGTGATCAGTGCATGATCAGTCACGTGATCAGTGCATGATCAGTCATGTGATCAGTGCATGACAGGCACGTGATCAGTGCATGATCAGCCACGTGATCAGTGCATGATAGCCACGTGATCAGTGCATGATAGTCACGTGATCAGTGCATGATCAGTCACGTGATCAGTGCATGATCAGCCACGTGATCAGTGCATGATCAATCACGTGATCAGTGCATGATCAGTCACGTGATCAGTGCATGATAGCTGCGTGATCAGTGCATGATCAGCCACGTGATCAGTGCATGATAGCCACGTGATCAGTGCATGATCAGTCACGTGATCAGTGCATGATCAGCCACGTGATCAGTGCATGATCAGTCACGTGATCAGTGCATGGTAGCTGCGTGATCATTGCATGATCAGCCACGTGATCAGTGCATGATAGCCACGTGATCAGTGCATGATCAGTCACGTGATCAGTGCATGATCAGTCACGTGATCAGTGCATGATCATTTACGTGATCAGTGCATGATCAGTCACGTGACCAGTATATGTAGCTACGTGATCAGTGCATGATCAGCCACGTGATCAGTGCATGATAGCCACGTGATCAGTGCATGATCAGTTACGTGATCAGTGCATGATCAGCCACGTGATCAGTGCATGAGTGCCACGTGATCAGTGCATGATCAGTCACGTGATCAGTGCATGATCAGCCACGTGATCAGTGCATGATCAGCCACGTGATCAGTGCATGATAGCCACGTGATCAGTGCATGATCAGTCACGTGATCAGTGCATGATCAGCCACGTGATCAGTGCATGATCAGACACGTGATCAGTGCATGATCAGCACGTGATCAGTGCATGATAGCCACGTGATCAGTGCATGATCAGTCACGTGATCAGTGCATGATCAGCCACGTGATCAGTGCATGATCAGTCACGTGATCAGTGCATGATCAGCCACGTGATCAGTGCATGATCAGTCACGTGATCAGCACATGGTGCTGCGTGATCAGTGCATGATCAGCCACGTGATCAGTGCATGATAGCCACGTGATCAGTGCATGATCAGTCACGTGATCAGTGCATGATCAGCCACGTGATCAGTGCATGATCAGCCACGTGATCAGTGCATGATCAGCCACGTGATCAGTGCATGATCAGCCACGTGATCAGTGCATGATCAGTCACGTGATCAGTGCATGATCAGTCACGTGAACAGTGCATGATCATTTACGTGATCAGTGCATGATCAGTCACGTGACCAGTATATGGTAGCTACGTGATCATTCCATGATCAGCCACGTGAGCAGTGCATGATAGCCACGTGATGTGTGCATGATCAGTTACGTGAGCAGAGTATGATCAGCCACGTGATCAGTGCATGAGTGCCACGTGATCAGTGCATGATATGTCACGTGACAGGTGTGTGATCAGCCACGTGAACAGTGCATGTTCAGCCACGTGATCAGTGCATGATAGCCACGTGATCAGTGCATGATCAGTTACGTGAGCAGTGTATGATCAGCCACGTGATCAGTGCATGGTCAGACACGTGAACAGTGTATGATCAGCCACGTGATCAGTGCATGATATCCAAGTGATCAGTGCATGATCAATCACGTGATCAGTGTATGATCAGCCACGTGAACAGTGCATGCTCAGTCACGTGATCAGGGCCTGCTGAGCTGCGTGATTACTGTCTGCTCATCTGCTTGACAATTGCCAGCTGAGCTGCACGATTCCTGCCTGTCATCTGCTTGACAATTGCCAGCTGTGCTGCGTAATTCCTGCCTGCTCAGCTGCTTGATTATTGCCAGCTGAGCAGCATGATTCCTCACAGCTGAGTTCCATGATTATTGCCTGCTGACTGTTTGATTCGTGCCTACTCAGCTCTTTGTTTATTGCCTCCAGAGGCACATGATCAGTGTATGATAGCAAACATGATCAGCGCATGATCAGTCACATGATCAGCGCCATTAAGTCACGTGATCACTACATGATAGTCATGTGATCAGTCCATGCTCAGTCACGGTATCAGTGCATGATCAGCCACGTGATCAGTGCATGATCTGTCACATGATTAGTGTATGATCATCCACGTGATCAGTGCATGGGCAGTCATGTGATCAGTGCATGATATAGACGTGATCAGTGCATGATCAGTCACGTGATCAGTGCATGATAGCCACGTGATCAGTGCATGATCAGTCACCTGATGGGTGTATGATCATTCACGTGACCTGTACATGGTAGCTACATGATCATTGCATGATCAGCCACGTGAGTAGTGCATGATAGCCACGTGATCAGTGCATGATCAGTCACGTGATCAGTGCATGATCAGTCACGTGATCAGTGCATGATCAGCCACGTGATCAGTGCATGATCAGCCACGTGATCAGTGCATGATCAGCCACGTGATCAGTGCATGATCAGTCACGTGATCAGTGCATGATCAGTCACGTGATCAGTGCATGATCAGCCACGTGATCAGTGCATGATCAGTCACGTGATCAGTGCCTGCTGAGCTGCGTGATTACTGTCTGCTCATCTGCTTGACAATTGCCAGCTGAGCTGCACGATTCCTGCCTGTCATCTCCTTGACAATTGCCACCTGTGCTGCGTAATTCCTGCCTGCTCATCTACTTGATTATTGCCAGCTGAGCAGCATGATTTCTCAGAGGTGAGTTCCATGATTATAGCCTGCTGACTGATTCCTGCCTACTCAGCTCTATGTTCATTGCCTCCAGAGGCACATGATCAGTGTGTGACACCAAACATGATCAGCACATGATCAGTCACATGATCAGTGCATGATAAGCCACGTGATCAGTGCATGATCAGCCACGTGATCAGTGCATGATCAGTCACGTGATCAGTGCATGATAGCCACGTGATCAGTGCATGATCAGTTACGTGAGCAGTGTATGATCAGCCACGTGATCAGTGCATGGTCAGACACGTGAACAGTGTATGATCAGCCACGTGATCAGTGCATGATATCCAAGTGATCAGTGCATGATCATCACGTGATCAGTGTATGATCAGCCACGTGAACAGTGCATGCTCAGTCACGTGATCAGGGCCTGCTGAGCTGCGTGATTACTGTCTGCTCATCTGCTTGACAATTGCCAGCTGAGCTGCATGATTCCTGCCTGTCATCTGCTTGACAATTGCCAGCTGTGCTGCGTAATTCCTGCCTGCTCAGCTGCTTGATTATTGCCAGCTGAGCAGCATGATTCCTCACACCTGAGTTCCATGATTATTGCCTGCTGACTGTTTGATTCGTGCCTACTCAGCTCTTGTTTATTGCCTCCAGAGGCACATGATCAGTGTATGATAGCAAACATGATCAGCGCATGATCAGTCACATGATCAGCGCCATTAAGTCACGTGATCACTACATGATAGTCATGTGATCAGTCCATGCTCAGTCACGGTATCAGTGCATGATCAGCCACGTGATCAGTGCATGATCAGCCACGTGATCAGTGCATGATAGCATGTGATCAGTGCATGATTATCACGTGATCAGTGCATGATCAGTCACGTGATCAGTGCATGATCAGCCACGTGATCAGTGCATGATCAGTCACCTGATGGGTGTATGATCAGTCACGTGACCAGTACATGGTAGCTACATGATCATTGCATGATCAGCCACGTGAGTAGTGCATGATAGCCACGTGATCAGTGCATGATCAGTCACGTGATCAGTGCATGATCAGTCATGTGATCAGTGCATGATCAGGCACGTGATCAGTGCATGATCAGCCACGTGATCAGTGCATGATAGCCACGTGATCAGTGCATGATCAGTCACGTGATCAGTGCATGATCAGTCACGTGATCAGTGCATGATCAGCCACGTGATCAGTGCATGATCAGCCACGTGATCAGTGCATGATCAATTACGTGATCAGTGCATGATCAGTCACGTGATCAGTGCATGGTAGCTACGTGATCAGTGCATGATCAGCCACGTGATCAGTGCATGATAGCCACGTGATCAGTGCATGATCAGTCACGTGATCAGTGCATGATCAGTCACGTGATCAGTGCATGATCAGTCACGTGATCAGTGCATGATCAATTACGTGATCAGTGCATGATCAGTCACGTGATCAGTGCATGGTAGCTACGTGATCATTGCATGATCAGCCACGTGATCAGTGCATGATAGCCACGTGATCAGTGCATGATCAGTCACGTGATCAGTGCATGATCAGCCACGTGATCAGTGCATGATCAGTCACGTGATCAGTGCATGATATAGACGTGATCAGTGCATGATCAGTCACGTGATCAGTGCATGATCAGCCACGTGATCAGTGCATGATAGCCACGTGATCAGTGCATGACAATTACGTGATCAGTGCATGATCAGCCACGTGATCAGTGCATGATAGCCACGTGATCAGTGCATGATCAGTCACGTGATCAGTGTATGATCAGCCACGTGAACAGTGCATGCTCAGTCACGTGATCAGGGCCTGCTGAGCTGCGTGATTACTGTCTGCTCATCTGCTTGACAATTGCCAGCTGAGCTGCACGATTCCTGCCTGTCATCTGCTTGACAATTGCCAGCTGTGCTGCATAATTCCTGCCTGCTCAGCTGCTTGATTATTGCCAGCTGAGCAGCATGATTTCTCACAGCTGAGTTCCATGATTATTGCCTACTGATTCGTGCCTACTCAGCTCTTTGTTCATTGCCTCCAGAGGCACATGATCAGTGTATGACAGCAAACATGATCAGCACATGATCAGTCACATGATCAGTGCATGATAAGCCACGTGATCAGTGCATGATCAGTCACGTGATCAGTGCATGATCAGTCACGTGATCAGTGCATGATAGCTGCGTGATCAGTGCATGATCAGCCACGTGATCAGTGCATGATAGCCACGTGATCAGTGCATGATCAGTCACGTGATCAGTGCATGATCAGTCACGTGATCAGTGCATGATCAGTCACGTGATCAGTGCATGATCAGTCACGTGATCAGTGCATGATCAGTCACGTGACCAGTGCATGATAGCTACGTGATCATTGCATGATCAGCCACGTGATCAGTGCATGATAGCCACGTGATCAGTGCATGATCAGCCACGTGATCAGTGCATGATCAGTCACGTGATAGTGCATGATCAGCCACGTGATCAGTGCATGATAGCCACGTGATCAGTGCATGATAGCCACGTGATCAGTGCATGATCAGTCACGTGATCAGTGCATGATCAGTCACGTGATCAGTGCATGATAGCTACGTGATCAGTGCATGATCAGCCACGTGATCAGTGCATGATAGCCACGTGATCAGTGCATGATCAGTCACGTGATCAGTGCATGATCAGCCACGTGATCAGTGCATGATGCCACGTGATCAGTGCATGATCAGTCACGTGATCAGTGCATGATCAGCCACGTGATCAGTGCATGATCAGCCACGTGATCAGTGCATGATAGCCACGTGATCAGTGCATGATCAGTCACGTGATCAGTGCATGATCAGCCACGTGATCAGTGCATGATCAGCCACGTGATCAGTGCATGATCAGCCACGTGATCAGTGCATGATAGCCACGTGATCAGTGCATGATCAGTCACGTGATCAGTGCATGATCATCCACGTGATCAGTGCATGATCAGTCACGTGATCAGTGCATGATCAGACGTGATCAGTGCATGATCAGTCACGTGATCAGTGCATGATCAGCCACGTGATCAGTGCATGATATCCACGTGATCAGTGCATGATAGCCAGTGATCAGTGCATGATCAGTCACGTGATCAGTGCATGATCAGCCACGTGATCAGTGCATGATAGCCACGTGATCAGTGCATGATCAGTCACGTGATCAGTGCATGATCAGTCACGTGATCAGTGCATGATAGCCACGTGATCAGTGCATGATCAGTCACGTGATCAGTGCATGATCAGCCACGTGATCAGTGCATGATCAGTCACGTGATCAGTGCATGATCAGCCACGTGATCAGTGCATGATAGCCACGTGATCAGTGCATGATCAGTCACGTGATCAGTGCATGATATGTCACGTGACAGGTGTGTGATCAGCCACGTGATCAGTGCATGATTCAGCCACGTGATCAGTGCATGATAGCCACGTGATCAGTGCATGATCAGTTACGTGAGCAGTGTATGATCAGCCACGTGATCAGTGCATGGTCAGACACGTGAACAGTGTATGATCAGCCACGTGATCAGTGCATGATATCCAAGTGATCAGTGCATGATCAATCACGTGATCAGTGTATGATCAGCCACGTGAACAGTGCATGCTCAGTCACGTGATCAGGGCCTGCTGAGCTGCGTGATTACTGTCTGCTCATCTGCTTGACAATTGCCAGCTGAGCTGCACGATTCCTGCCTGTCATCTGCTTGACAATTGCCAGCTGTGCTGCGTAATTCCTGCCTGCTCAGCTGCTTGATTATTGCCAGCTGAGCAGCATGATTCCTCACAGCTGAGTTCCATGATTATTGCCTGCTGACTGTTTGATTCGTGCCTACTCAGCTCTTTGTTTATTGCCTCCAGAGGCACATGATCAGTGTATGATAGCAAACATGATCAGCGCATGATCAGTCACATGATCAGCGCCATTAAGTCACGTGATCACTACATGATAGTCATGTGATCAGTCCATGCTCAGTCACGGTATCAGTGCATGATCAGCCACGTGATCAGTGCATGATCTGTCACATGATTAGTGTATGATCATCCACGTGATCAGTGCATGGGCAGTCATGTGATCAGTGCATGATATAGACGTGATCAGTGCATGATCAGTCACGTGATCAGTGCATGATAGCCACGTGATCAGTGCATGATCAGTCACCTGATGGGTGTATGATCATTCACGTGACCTGTACATGGTAGCTACATGATCATTGCATGATCAGCCACGTGAGCAGTGCATGATAGCCACGTGATCAGTGCATGATCAGTCACGTGATCAGTGCATGATCAGTCACGTGATCAGTGCATGATCAGCCACGTGATCAGTGCATGATCAGCCACGTGATCAGTGCATGATCAGCCACGTGATCAGTGCATGATAGCCACGTGATCAGTGCATGATCAGTCACGTGATCAGTGCATGATCAGTCACGTGATCAGTGCATGATCAGCCACGTGATCAGTGCATGATCAGCCACGTGATCAGTGCATGATCAATTACGTGATCAGTGCATGATCAGTCACGTGATCAGTGCATGATAGCTACGTGATCAGTGCATGATCAGCCACGTGATCAGTGCATGATAGCCACGTGATCAGTGCATGATCAGCCACGTGATCAGTGCATGATCAGTCACGTGATCAGTGCATGATCAGTCACGTGATCAGTGCATGATCAGCCACGTGATCAGTGCATGATCAGTCATGTGTCAGTGCATGATAGCCCGTGATCAGTGCATGATCAGTCCCGTGATCAGTGCATGATCAGCCACGTGATCAGTGCATGATAGCCACGTGATCAGTGCATGATCAGTCACGTGATCAGTGTGATCAGCCACGTGATCAGTGCATGATAGCCACGTGATCAGTGCATGATCAGTCACGTGATCAGTGCATGATCAGTCACGTGATCAGTGCATGATCAGCCACGTGATCAGTGCATGATAGCCACGTGATCAGTGCATGATCAGTCACGTGATCAGTGCATGATCAGTCACGTGATCAGTGCATGATCAGCCACGTGATCAGTGCATGATCAGCCACGTGATCAGTGCATGATCAGTCACGTGATCAGTGCATGATCAGCCACGTGATCAGTGCATGATCAGTCACGTGATCAGTGCATGATCAGTCACGTGATCAGTGCATGATCAGCCACGTGATCAGTGCATGATCAGTCACGTGACAGTGCATGATAGCCACGTGATCAGTGCATGATCAGCCACGTGATCAGTGCATGATAGCCACGTGATCAGTGCATGATCAGTTACGTGAGCAGTGTATGATCAGCCACGTGATCAGTGCATGGTCAGACACGTGAACAGTGTATGATCAGCCACGTGATCAGTGCATGATATCCAAGTGATCAGTGCATGATCAATCACGTGATCAGTGTATGATCAGCCACGTGAACAGTGCATGCTCAGTCACGTGATCAGGGCCTGCTGAGCTGCGTGATTACTGTCTGCTCATCTGCTTGACAATTGCCAGCTGAGCTGCACGATTCCTGCCTGTCATCTGCTTGACAATTGCCAGCTGTGCTGCGTAATTCCTGCCTGCTCAGCTGCTTGATTATTGCCAGCTGAGCAGCATGATTCCTCACAGCTGAGTTCCATGATTATTGCCTGCTGACTGATTCGTGCCTACTCAGCTCTTTGTTCATTGCCTCCAGAGGCACATGATCAGTGTATGATAGCAAACATGATCAGCGCATGATCAGTCACATGATCAGCGCCATTAAGTCACGTGATCACTACATGATAGTCATGTGATCAGTCCATGCTCAGTCACGGTATCAGTGCATGATCAGCCACGTGATCAGTGCATGATCTGTCACATGATTAGTGTATGATCATCCACGTGATCAGTGCATGGGCAGTCATGTGATCAGTGCATGATATAGACGTGATCAGTGCATGATCAGTCTCGTGATCAGTGCATGATAGCCACGTGATCAGTGCATGATCAGTCACCTGATGGGTGTATGATCATTCACGTGACCTGTACATGGTAGCTACATGATCATTGCATGATCAGCCACGTGAGTAGTGCATGATAGCCACGTGATCAGTGCATGATCAGTCACGTGATCAGTGCATGATCAGTCATGTGACCAGTACATGGTAGCTGCGTGATCATGCATGATCAGCCACGTGAGCAGTGCATGATAGCCACGTGATCAGTGCATGATCAGACACGTGATCAGTGCATGATCAGTCACGTGATCAGTGCATGATCAGCCACGTGATCAGTGCATGATCAGGCACGTGATCAGTGTATGTCAGCCACGTGATCAGTGCATGATAGCCACGTGATCAGTGCATGATCAGTCACGTGATCAGTGCATGATCAGTCACGTGATCAGTGCATGATCAGCCACGTGATCAGTGCATGATCAGCCACGTGATCAGTGCATGATCAATTACGTGATCAGTGCATGATCAGTCACGTGACCAGTACATGGTAGCTACGTGATCATTGCATGATCAGCCACGTGATCAGTGCATGATAGCCACGTGATCAGTGCATGATCAGCCACGTGATCAGTGCATGATCAGTCACGTGATCAGTGCATGATCAGTCACGTGATCAGTGCATGATCAGCCACGTGATCAGTGCATGATAGCCACGTGATCAGTGCATGATCAGCCACGTGATCAGTGCATGATAGCCACGTGATCAGTGCATGATCAGTCACGTGATCAGTGCATTCAGTCACGTGATCAGTGCATGATAGTCACGTGATCAGTGCATGATCAGTCACGTGATCAGTGCATGATCAGCCACGTGATCAGTGCATGATCAGCCACGTGATCAGTGCATGATCAGCCACGTGATCAGTGCATGATCAGCCACGTGATCAGTGCATGATAGCCACGTGATCAGTGCATGATCAGTCACGTGATCAGTGCATGATCCACGTGATCAGTGCATGATCAGCCACGTGATCAGTGCATGATAGCCACGTGATCAGTGCATGATCAGTCACGTGATCAGTGCATGATAGCTACGTGATCAGTGCATGATCAGCCACGTGATCAGTGCATGATAGCCACGTGATCAGTGCATGATCAGCCACGTGATCAGTGCATGATCAGTCACGTGATCAGTGCATGATCAGTCACGTGATCAGTGCATGATCAGCCACGTGATCAGTGCATGATCAGTCATGTATCAGTGCATGATAGCCCGTGATCAGTGCATGATCAGTCACGTGATCAGTGCATGATCAGCCACGTGATCAGTGCATGATAGCCACGTGATCAGTGCATGATCAGTCACGTGATCAGTGCATGATCAGCCACGTGATCAGTGCATGATAGCCACGTGATCAGTGCATGACAACACGTGATCAGTGCATGATCAGTCACGTGATCAGTGCATGATAGCCACGTGATCAGTGCATGATCAGTCACGTGATCAGTGTATGATCAGCCACGTGAACAGTGCATGCTCAGTCACGTGATCAGGGCCTGCTGAGCTGCGTGATTACTGTCTGCTCATCTGCTTGACAATTGCCAGCTGAGCTGCACGATTCCTGCCTGTCATCTGCTTGACAATTGCCACCTGTGCTGTGTAATTCCTGCCTGCTCAGCTGCTTGATTATTGCCAGCTGAGCAGCATGATTTCTCAGAGCTGAGTTCCATGATTATTGCCTGCTGACTGAATCCTGCCTACTCAGCTCTTTGTTCATTGCCTCCAGAGGCACATGATCAGTGTATGATAGCAAACATGATCAGTGCATGATCAGTCACATGATCAGTGCATGATAAGCCACGTGATCAGTGCATGATCAGTCATGTGATCAGTGCATGATCAGTCACGTGATCAGTGCATGATCAGTCACGTGATCAGTGCATGATCAGCCACGTGATCAGTGCATGATCAGCCACGTGATCAGTGCATGATCAGTCACGTGATCAGTGCATGATCAGTCACGTGATCAGTGCATGGTAGCTACGTGATCAGTGCATGATCAGCCACGTGATCAGTGCATGATAGCCACGTGATCAGTGCATGATCAGTCACGTGATCAGTGCATGATCAGTCACGTGATCAGTGCATGATCAGTCACGTGATCAGTGCATGATCAGTCACGTGATCAGTGCATGATCAGTCACGTGACCAGTACATGGTAGCTACGTGATCATTGCATGATCAGCCACGTGAGCAGTGCATGATAGCCACGTGATCAGTGCATGATCAGTCACGTGATCAGTGCATGATCAGCCACGTGATCAGTGCATGATCAGTCACGTGATCAGTGCATGATATAGACGTGATCAGTGCATGATCAGTCACGTGATCAGTGCATGATCAGCCACGTGATCAGTGCATGATCAGCCACGTGATCAGTGCATGACAATTACGTGATCAGTGCATGATCAGTCACGTGATCAGTGCATGATAGCCACGTGATCAGTGCATGATCAGTCACGTGATCAGTGTATGATCAGCCACGTGAACAGTGCATGCTCAGTCACGTGATCAGGGCCTGCTGAGCTGCGTGATTACTGTCTGCTCATCTGCTTGACAATTGCCAGCTGAGCTGCACGATTCCTGCCTGTCATCTGCTTGACAATTGCCAGCTGTGCTGCATAATTCCTGCCTGCTCAGCTGCTTGATTATTGCCAGCTGAGCAGCATGATTTCTCAGAGCTGAGTTCCATGATTATTGCCTACTGATTCGTGCCTACTCAGCTCTTTGTTCATTGCCTCCAGAGGCACATGATCAGTGTATGATAGCAAACATGATCAGCGCATGATCAGTCACATGATCAGTGCATGATAAGCCACGTGATCAGTGCATGATCAGTCACGTGATCAGTGCATGATCAGTCACGTGATCAGTGCATGATAGCTGCGTGATCAGTGCATGATCAGCCACGTGATCAGTGCATGATAGCCACGTGATCAGTGCATGATCAGTCACGTGATCAGTGCATGATCAGTCACGTGATCAGTGCATGATCAGTCACGTGATCAGTGCATGATCAGTCACGTGATCAGTGCATGATCAGTCACGTGACCAGTGCATGATAGCTACGTGATCATTGCATGATCAGCCACGTGATCAGTGCATGATAGCCACGTGATCAGTGCATGATCAGCCACGTGATCAGTGCATGATCAGTCACGTGATAGTGCATGATCAGCCACGTGATCAGTGCATGATATCCACGTGATCAGTGCATGATAGCCACGTGATCAGTGCATGATCAGTCACGTGATCAGTGCATGATCAGTCACGTGATCAGTGCATGATAGCTACGTGATCAGTGCATGATCAGCCACGTGATCAGTGCATGATAGCCACGTGATCAGTGCATGATCAGTCACGTGATCAGTGCATGATCAGCCACGTGATCAGTGCATGATGCCACGTGATCAGTGCATGATCAGTCACGTGATCAGTGCATGATCAGCCACGTGATCAGTGCATGATCAGCCACGTGATCAGTGCATGATAGCCACGTGATCAGTGCATGATCAGTCACGTGATCAGTGCATGATCAGCCACGTGATCAGTGCATGATCAGCCACGTGATCAGTGCATGATCAGCCACGTGATCAGTGCATGATAGCCACGTGATCAGTGCATGATCAGTCACGTGATCAGTGCATGATCAGCCACGTGATCAGTGCATGATCAGTCACGTGATCAGTGCATGATCAGACGTGATCAGTGCATGATCAGTCACGTGATCAGTGCATGATCAGCCACGTGATCAGTGCATGATAGCCACGTGATCAGTGCATGATAGCCAGTGATCAGTGCATGATCAGTCACGTGATCAGTGCATGATCAGCCACGTGATCAGTGCATGATAGCCACGTGATCAGTGCATGATCAGTCACGTGATCAGTGCATGATCAGTCACGTGATCAGTGCATGATCAGCCACGTGATCAGTGCATGATCAGTCACGTGATCAGTGCATGATCAGCCACGTGATCAGTGCATGATCAGCCACGTGATCAGTGCATGATCAGCCACGTGATCAGTGCATGATAGCCACGTGATCAGTGCATGATCAGTCACGTGATCAGTGCATGATATGTCACGTGACAGTGTGTGATCAGCCACGTGAACAGTGCATGTTCAGCCACGTGATCAGTGCATGATAGCCACGTGATCAGTGCATGATCAGTTACGTGAGCAGTGTATGATCAGCCACGTGATCAGTGCATGGTCAGACACGTGAACAGTGTATGATCAGCCACGTGATCAGTGCATGATATCCAAGTGATCAGTGCATGATCAATCACGTGATCAGTGTATGATCAGCCACGTGAACAGTGCATGCTCAGTCACGTGATCAGGGCCTGCTGAGCTGCGTGATTACTGTCTGCTCATCTGCTTGACAATTGCCAGCTGAGCTGCACGATTCCTGCCTGTCATCTGCTTGACAATTGCCAGCTGTGCTGCGTAATTCCTGCCTGCTCAGCTGCTTGATTATTGCCAGCTGAGCAGCATGATTCCTCACAGCTGAGTTCCATGATTATTGCCTGCTGACTGTTTGATTCGTGCCTACTCAGCTCTTTGTTTATTGCCTCCAGAGGCACATGATCAGTGTATGATAGCAAACATGATCAGCGCATGATCAGTCACATGATCAGCGCCATTAAGTCACGTGATCACTACATGATAGTCATGTGATCAGTCCATGCTCAGTCACGGTATCAGTGCATGATCAGCCACGTGATCAGTGCATGATCTGTCACATGATTAGTGTATGATCATCCACGTGATCAGTGCATGGGCAGTCATGTGATCAGTGCATGATATAGACGTGATCAGTGCATGATCAGTCTCGTGATCAGTGCATGATAGCCACGTGATCAGTGCATGATCAGTCACCTGATGGGTGTATGATCATTCACGTGACCTGTACATGGTAGCTACATGATCATTGCATGATCAGCCACGTGAGCAGTGCATGATAGCCACGTGATCAGTGCATGATCAGTCACGTGATCAGTGCATGATCAGTCACGTGATCAGTGCATGATCAGCCACGTGATCAGTGCATGATCAGCCACGTGATCAGTGCATGATCAGCCACGTGATCAGTGCATGATAGCCACGTGATCAGTGCATGATCAGTCACGTGATCAGTGCATGATCAGTCACGTGATCAGTGCATGATCAGCCACGTGATCAGTGCATGATCAGCCACGTGATCAGTGCATGATCAATTACGTGATCAGTGCATGATCAGTCACGTGATCAGTGCATGGTAGCTACGTGATCAGTGCATGATCAGCCACGTGATCAGTGCATGATAGCCACGTGATCAGTGCATGATCAGCCACGTGATCAGTGCATGATCAGTCACGTGATCAGTGCATGATCAGTCACGTGATCAGTGCATGATCAGCCACGTGATCAGTGCATGATCAGTCATGTGTCAGTGCATGATAGCCCGTGATCAGTGCATGATCAGTCCCGTGATCAGTGCATGATCAGCCACGTGATCAGTGCATGATAGCCACGTGATCAGTGCATGATCAGTCACGTGATCAGTGTGATCAGCCACGTGATCAGTGCATGATAGCCACGTGATCAGTGCATGATCAGTCACGTGATCAGTGCATGATCAGTCACGTGATCAGTGCATGATCAGCCACGTGATCAGTGCATGATAGCCACGTGATCAGTGCATGATCAGTCACGTGATCAGTGCATGATCAGTCACGTGATCAGTGCATGATCAGCCACGTGATCAGTGCATGATCAGCCACGTGATCAGTGCATGATCAGTCACGTGATCAGTGCATGATCAGCCACGTGATCAGTGCATGATCAGTCACGTGATCAGTGCATGATCAGTCACGTGATCAGTGCATGATCATTTACGTGATCAGTGCATGATCAGTCACGTGACAGTATATGATAGCCACGTGATCAGTGCATGATCAGCCACGTGATCAGTGCATGATAGCCACGTGATCAGTGCATGATCAGTCACGTGACAGTGCATGATCAGCCACGTGATCAGTGCATGATAGCCACGTGATCAGTGCATGATCAGTTACGTGAGCAGTGTATGATCAGCCACGTGATCAGTGCATGGTCAGACACGTGAACAGTGTATGATCAGCCACGTGATCAGTGCATGATATCCAAGTGATCAGTGCATGATCAATCACGTGATCAGTGTATGATCAGCCACGTGAACAGTGCATGCTCAGTCACGTGATCAGGGCCTGCTGAGCTGCGTGATTACTGTCTGCTCATCTGCTTGACAATTGCCAGCTGAGCTGCACGATTCCTGCCTGTCATCTGCTTGACAATTGCCAGCTGTGCTGCGTAATTCCTGCCTGCTCAGCTGCTTGATTATTGCCAGCTGAGCAGCATGATTCCTCACAGCTGAGTTCCATGATTATTGCCTGCTGACTGATTCGTGCCTACTCAGCTCTTTGTTTATTGCCTCCAGAGGCACATGATCAGTGTATGATAGCAAACATGATCAGCGCATGATCAGTCACATGATCAGCGCCATTAAGTCACGTGATCACTACATGATAGTCATGTGATCAGTCCATGCTCAGTCACGGTATCAGTGCATGATCAGCCACGTGATCAGTGCATGATCTGTCACATGATTAGTGTATGATCATCCACGTGATCAGTGCATGGGCAGTCATGTGATCAGTGCATGATATAGACGTGATCAGTGCATGATCAGTCTCGTGATCAGTGCATGATAGCCACGTGATCAGTGCATGATCAGTCACCTGATGGGTGTATGATCATTCACGTGACCTGTACATGGTAGCTACATGATCATTGCATGATCAGCCACGTGAGTAGTGCATGATAGCCACGTGATCAGTGCATGATCAGTCACGTGATCAGTGCATGATCAGTCATGTGACCAGTACATGGTAGCTGCGTGATCATGCATGATCAGCCACGTGAGCAGTGCATGATAGCCACGTGATCAGTGCATGATCAGACACGTGATCAGTGCATGATCAGTCACGTGATCAGTGCATGATCAGCCACGTGATCAGTGCATGATCAGGCACGTGATCAGTGTATGTCAGCCACGTGATCAGTGCATGATAGCCACGTGATCAGTGCATGATCAGTCACGTGATCAGTGCATGATCAGTCACGTGATCAGTGCATGATCAGCCACGTGATCAGTGCATGATCAGCCACGTGATCAGTGCATGATCAATTACGTGATCAGTGCATGATCAGTCACGTGACCAGTACATGGTAGCTACGTGATCATTGCATGATCAGCCACGTGATCAGTGCATGATAGCCACGTGATCAGTGCATGATCAGCCACGTGATCAGTGCATGATCAGTCACGTGATCAGTGCATGATCAGTCACGTGATCAGTGCATGATCAGCCACGTGATCAGTGCATGATAGCCACGTGATCAGTGCATGATCAGCCACGTGATCAGTGCATGATAGCCACGTGATCAGTGCATGATCAGTCACGTGATCAGTGCATTCAGTCACGTGATCAGTGCATGATAGTCACGTGATCAGTGCATGATCAGTCACGTGATCAGTGCATGATCAGCCACGTGATCAGTGCATGATCAGCCACGTGATCAGTGCATGATCAGCCACGTGATCAGTGCATGATCAGCCACGTGATCAGTGCATGATAGCCACGTGATCAGTGCATGATCAGTCACGTGATCAGTGCATGATCAGCCACGTGATCAGTGCATGATCAGCCACGTGATCAGTGCATGATAGCCACGTGATCAGTGCATGATCAGTCACGTGATCAGTGCATGATAGCTACGTGATCAGTGCATGATCAGCCACGTGATCAGTGCATGATAGCCACGTGATCAGTGCATGATCAGCCACGTGATCAGTGCATGATCAGTCACGTGATCAGTGCATGATCAGTCACGTGATCAGTGCATGATCAGCCACGTGATCAGTGCATGTCAGTCATGTATCAGTGCATGATAGCCCGTGATCAGTGCATGATCAGTCACGTGATCAGTGCATGATCAGCCACGTGATCAGTGCATGATAGCCACGTGATCAGTGCATGATCAGTCACGTGATCAGTGCATGATCAGCCACGTGATCAGTGCATGATAGCCACGTGATCAGTGCATGACAATTACGTGATCAGTGCATGATCAGTCACGTGATCAGTGCATGATAGCCACGTGATCAGTGCATGATCAGTCACGTGATCAGTGTATGATCAGCCACGTGAACAGTGCATGCTCAGTCACGTGATCAGGGCCTGCTGAGCTGCGTGATTACTGTCTGCTCATCTGCTTGACAATTGCCAGCTGAGCTGCACGATTCCTGCCTGTCATCTGCTTGACAATTGCCACCTGTGCTGTGTAATTCCTGCCTGCTCATCTACTTGATTATTGCCAGCTGAGCAGCATGATTTCTCAGAGCTGAGTTCCATGATTATAGCCTGCTGACTGATTCCTGCCTACTCAGCTCTTTGTTCATTGCCTCCAGAGGCACATGATCAGTGTATGACACCAAACATGATCAGTGCATGATCAGTCACATGATCAGTGCATGATAAGCCACGTGATCAGTGCATGATCAGTCACGTGATCAGTGCATGATCAGTCACGTGATCAGTGCATGATAGCACGTGATCAGTGCATGATCAGCCACGTGATCAGTGCATGATCAGCCACGTGATCAGTGCATGATCAGTCACGTGATCAGTGCATGATCAGCCACGTGATCAGTGCATGATCAGCCACGTGATCAGTGCATGATAGCCACGTGATCAGTGCATGATCAGTCACGTGATCAGTGCATGATCAGTCACGTGATCAGTGCATGATCAGTTACGTGATCAGTGCATGATCAGCCACGTGATCAGTGCATGGTAGCCACGTGATCAGTGCATGATCAGCCACGTGATCAGTGCATGATAGCCACGTGATCAGTGCATGATCAGTCACGTGATCAGTGTATGATCAGCCACGTGAACAGTGCATGCTCAGTCACGTGATCAGGGCCTGCTGAGCTGCGTGATTACTGTCTGCTCATCTGCTTGACAATTGCCAGCTGAGCTGCACGATTCCTGCCTGTCATCTGCTTGACAATTGCCACCTGTGCTGCGTAATTCCTGCCTGCTCAGCTGCTTGATTATTGCCAGCTGAGCAGCATGATTTCTCAGAGCTGAGTTCCATGATTTTAGCCTGCTGACTGATTCGTGCCTACTCAGCTCTATGTTCATTGCCTCCAGAGGCACATGATCAGTGTATGACACCAAACATGATCAGTGCATGATCAGTCACATGATCAGTGCATGATAAGCCACGTGATCAGTGCATGATCAGTCACGTGATCAGTGCATGATCAGTCACGTGATCAGTGCATGATAGCCACGTGATCAGTGCATGATCAGCCACGTGATCAGTGCATGATAGCCACGTGATCAGTGCATGATCAGCCACGTGATCAGTGCATGATCAGCCACGTGATCAGTGCATGATCAGCCACGTGATCAGTGCATGATAGTCACGTGATCAGTGCATGATCAGCCACGTGATCAGTGCATGATCAGTCACGTGATCAGTGCATGATATAGACGTGATCAGTGCATGATCAGTCACGTGATCAGTGCATGATAGCCACGTGATCAGTGCATGATCAGTCACGTGATCAGTGCATGATCAGTCACGTGATCAGTGCATGATCAGTCACGTGATCAGTGCATGATCAGTCACGTGATCAGTGCATGATCAGTCACGTGATCAGTGCATGATAGCTACGTGATCAGTGCATGATCAGCCACGTGATCAGTGCATGATAGCCACGTGATCAGTGCATGATAGCCACGTGATCAGTGCATGATCAGTCACGTGATCAGTGCATGATCAGCCACGTGATCAGTGCATGATAGCCACGTGATCAGTGCATGATAGCCACGTGATCAGTGCATGATCAGTCACGTGATCAGTGCATGATCAGTCACGTGATCAGTGCATGATCAGCCACGTGATCAGTGCATGATCAGCCACGTGATCAGTGCATGATCAACGTGATCAGTGCATGATCAGTCACGTGATCAGTGCATGATAGCTACGTGATCAGTGCATGATCAGCCACGTGATCAGTGCATGATAGCCACGTGATCAGTGCATGATCAGCCACGTGATCAGTGCATGATAGCCACGTGATCAGTGCATGATCAGTCACGTGATCATGTGTGATCAGCCACGTGATCAGTGCATGATAGCCACGTGATCAGTGCATGATCAGTTACGTGATCAGTGCATGATCAGTCACGTGATCAGTACATGGTAGCTACGTGATCAGTGCATGATCAGCCACGTGATCAGTGCATGATAGCCACGTGATCAGTGCATGATCAGTCACGTGATCAGTGCATGATCAGTCACGTGATCAGTGCATGATCATTTACGTGATCAGTGCATGATCAGTCACGTGACCAGTATGGTAGCTACGTGATCAGTGCATGATCAGCCACGTGATCAGTGCATGATAGCCACGTGATCAGTGCATGATCAGTTACGTGATCAGTGCATGATCAGCCACGTGATCAGTGCATGAGTGCCACGTGATCAGTGCATGATCAGTCACGTGAGCAGTGCATGATCAGCCACGTGATCAGTGCATGATCAGTCACGTGATCAGTGTATGATCAGCCACGTGATCAGTGCATGAGTGCCACGTGATCAGTGCATGATATGTCACGTGACAGGTGTGTGATCAGCCACGTGAACAGTGCATGATCAGCCACGTGATCAGTGCATGATAGCCACGTGATCAGTGCATGATCAGTTACGTGAGCAGTGTATGATCAGCCACGTGATCAGTGCATGGTCAGACACGTGAACAGTGTATGATCAGCCACGTGATCAGTGCATGATATCCAAGTGATCAGTGCATGATCATCACGTGATCAGTGTATGATCAGCCACGTGAACAGTGCATGCTCAGTCACGTGATCAGGGCCTGCTGAGCTGCGTGATTACTGTCTGCTCATCTGCTTGACAATTGCCAGCTGAGCTGCACGATTCCTGCCTGTCATCTGCTTGACAATTGCCAGCTGTGCTGCGTAATTCCTGCCTGCTCAGCTGCTTGATTATTGCCAGCTGAGCAGCATGATTCCTCACACCTGAGTTCCATGATTATTGCCTGCTGACTGTTTGATTCGTGCCTACTCAGCTCTTTGTTTATTGCCTCCAGAGGCACATGATCAGTGTATGATAGCAAACATGATCAGCGCATGATCAGTCACATGATCAGCGCCATTAAGTCACGTGATCACTACATGATAGTCATGTGATCAGTCCATGCTCAGTCACGGTATCAGTGCATGATCAGCCACGTGATCAGTGCATGATCAGTCACGTGATCAGTGCATGATCAGTCACGTGATCAGTGCATGATCAGCCACGTGATCAGTGCATGATCAGCCACGTGATCAGTGCATGATCAGTTACGTGATCAGTGCATGATCAGTCACGTGATCAGTGCATGGTAGCTACGTGATCATTGCATGATCAGCCACGTGATCAGTGCATGATAGCCACGTGATCAGTGCATGATCAGCCACGTGATCAGTGCATGATCAGTCACGTGATCAGTGCATGATCAGTCACGTGATCAGTGCATGGTAGCTACGTGATCAGTGCATGATCAGCCACGTGATCAGTGCATGATAGCCACGTGATCAGTGCATGATCAGTCACGTGATCAGTGCATGATCAGCCACGTGATCAGTGCATGATAGCCACGTGATCAGTGCATGATCAGCCACGTGATCAGTGCATGATAGCCACGTGATCAGTGCATGATCAGTCACGTGATCAGTGCATTCAGTCACGTGATCAGTGCATGATAGTCACGTGATCAGTGCATGATCAGTCACGTGATCAGTGCATGATCAGCCACGTGATCAGTGCATGATAGCCACGTGATCAGTGCATGATAGCCACGTGATCAGTGCATGATCAGCCACGTGATCAGTGCATGATAGCCACGTGATCAGTGCATGATCAGTCACGTGATCAGTGCATGATCAGTCACGTGATCAGTGCATGATCAGCCACGTGATCAGTGCATGATAGCCACGTGATCAGTGCATGATCAGTCACGTGATCAGTGCATGATAGCTACGTGATCAGTGCATGATCAGCCACGTGATCAGTGCATGATAGCCACGTGATCAGTGCATGATCAGCCACGTGATCAGTGCATGATCAGTCACGTGATCAGTGCATGATCAGTCACGTGATCAGTGCATGATCATCCACGTGATCAGTGCATGTGAGTCATGTGTCAGTGCATGATAGCCCGTGATCAGTGCATGATCAGTCCCGTGATCAGTGCATGATCAGCCACGTGATCAGTGCATGATAGCCACGTGATCAGTGCATGATCAGTCACGTGATCAGTGCATGATCAGCCACGTGATCAGTGCATGATAGCCACGTGATCAGTGCATGACAATTACGTGATCAGTGCATGATCAGTCACGTGATCAGTGCATGATAGCCAAGTGATCAGTGCATGATCAGTCACGTGATCAGTGTATGATCAGCCACGTGAACAGTGCATGCTCAGTCACGTGATCAGGGCCTGCTGAGCTGCGTGATTACTGTCTGCTCATCTGCTTGACAATTGCCAGCTGAGCTGCACGATTCCTGCCTGTCATCTGCTTGACAATTGCCAGCTGTGCTGCGTAATTCCTGCCTGCTCAGCTGCTTGATTATTGCCAGCTGAGCAGCATGATTTCTCACAGCTGAGTTCCATGATTATTGCCTGCTGACTGATTCCTGCCTACTCAGCTCTTTGTTCATTGCCTCCAGAGGCACATGATCAGTGTATGATAGCAAACATGATCAGCACATGATCAGTCACATGATCAGTGCATGATAAGCCACGTGATCAGTGCATGATCAGTCATGTGATCAGTGCATGATCAGTCACGTGATCAGTGCATGATAGCCACGTGATCAGTGCATGATCAGCCACGTGATCAGTGCATGATCAGTCACGTGATCAGTGCATGATCAGTCACGTGATCAGTGCATGATCAGCCACGTGATCAGTGCATGATCAGCCACGTGATCAGTGCATGATCAGTCACGTGATCAGTGCATGGTAGCTACGTGATCTTGCATGATCAGCCACGTGATCAGTGCATGATAGCCACGTGATCAGTGCATGATCAGTCACGTGATCAGTGCATGATCAGTCACGTGATCAGTGCATGATCAGTCACGTGATCAGTGCATGATCAGTCACGTGACCAGTGCATGGTAGCTACGTGATCAGTGCATGATCAGCCACGTGATCAGTGCATGATAGCCACGTGATCAGTGCATGATCAGTCACGTGATCAGTGCATGATCAGCCACGTGATCAGTGCATGATGCCACGTGATCAGTGCATGATCAGTCACGTGATCAGTGCATGATCAGCCACGTGATCAGTGCATGATCAGCCACGTGATCAGTGCATGATCAGCCACGTGATCAGTGCATGATGCCACGTGATCAGTGCATGATCAGTCACGTGATCAGTGCATGATCAGCCACGTGATCAGTGCATGATCAGTCACGTGATCAGTGCATGATCAGTCACGTGAACAGTGCATGATCATTTACGTGATCTGTGCATGATCAGTCACGTGACCAGTATATGGTAGCTACGTGATCATTCCATGACGAGCCACGTGAGCAGTGCATGATAGCCACGTGATGTGTGCATGATCAGTTACGTGAGCAGAGTATGATCAGCCACGTGATCAGTGCATGAGTGCCACGTGATCAGTGCATGATATGTCACGTGACAGGTGTGTGATCAGCCACGTGAACAGTGCATGTTCAGCCACGTGATCAGTGCATGATAGCCACGTGATCAGTGCATGATCAGTTACGTGAGCAGTGTATGATCAGCCACGTGATCAGTGCATGGTCAGACACGTGAACAGTGTATGATCAGCCACGTGATCAGTGCATGATATCCAAGTGATCAGTGCATGATCATCACGTGATCAGTGTATGATCAGCCACGTGAACAGTGCATGCTCAGTCACGTGATCAGGGCCTGCTGAGCTGCGTGATTACTGTCTGCTCATCTGCTTGACAATTGCCAGCTGAGCTGCACGATTCCTGCCTGTCATCTGCTTGACAATTGCCAGCTGTGCTGCGTAATTCCTGCCTGCTCAGCTGCTTGATTATTGCCAGCTGAGCAGCATGATTCCTCACACCTGAGTTCCATGATTATTGCCTGCTGACTGTTTGATTCGTGCCTACTCAGCTCTTTGTTTATTGCCTCCAGAGGCACATGATCAGTGTATGATAGCAAACATGATCAGCGCATGATCAGTCACATGATCAGCGCCATTAAGTCACGTGATCACTACATGATAGTCATGTGATCAGTCCATGCTCAGTCACGGTATCAGTGCATGATCAGCCACGTGATCAGTGCATGATCAGCCACGTGATCAGTGCATGATAGCCATGTGATCAGTGCATGATAGTCACGTGATCAGTGCATGATCAGTCACGTGATCAGTGCATGATCAGCCACGTGATCAGTGCATGATCAGTCACCTGATGGGTGTATGATCAGTCACGTGACCAGTACATGGTAGCTACATGATCATTGCATGATCAGCCACGTGAGTAGTGCATGATAGCCACGTGATCAGTGCATGATCAGTCACGTGATCAGTGCATGATCAGTCACGTGATCAGTGCATGATCAGTTACGTGATCAGTGCATGATCAGTCACGTGATCAGTGCATGATAGCCACGTGATCAGTGCATGATCAGCCACGTGATCAGTGCATGATCAGCCACGTGATCAGTGCATGATCAGTCACGTGATCAGTGCATGATCAGCCACGTGATCAGTGCATGATAGCCACGTGATCAGTGCATGATCAGTCACGTGATCAGTGCATGATCAGCCACGTGATCAGTGCATGATCAGTCACGTGATCAGTGCATGATACCACGTGATCAGTGCATGATCAGTCACGTGATCAGTGCATGATCAGCCACGTGATCAGTGCATGATCAGCCACGTGATCAGTGCATGATAGCCACGTGATCAGTGCATGATCAGTCACGTGATCAGTGCATGATCAGTCACGTGATCAGTGCATGATCAGCCACGTGATCAGTGCATGATAGCCACGTGATCAGTGCATGATCAGTCACGTGATCAGTGCATGATCAGTCACGTGATCAGTGCATGATCAGCCACGTGATCAGTGCATGATCAATTACGTGATCAGTGCATGATCAGTCACGTGATCAGTGCATGGTTGCTACGTGATCAGTGCATGATCAGCCACGTGATCAGTGCATGATAGCCACGTGATCAGTGCATGATCAGTCACGTGATCAGTGCATGATCAGTCACGTGATCAGTGCATGATCAGTTACGTGATCAGTGCATGATCAGTCACGTGATCAGTGCATGGTAGCTACGTGATCAGTGCATGATCAGCCACGTGATCAGTGCATGATAGCCACGTGATCAGTGCATGATCAGTCACGTGATCAGTGCATGATCAGCCACGTGATCAGTGCATGATCAGTCACGTGATCAGTGCATGATCAGCCACGTGATCAGTGCATGATCAATTACGTGATCAGTGCATGATCAGTCACGTGATCAGTGCATGATAGCCACGTGATCAGTGCATGATCAGTCACGTGATCAGTGCATGATCAGCCACGTGATCAGTGCATGATCAGTCACGTGATCAGTGCATGATCAGTCACGTGATCAGTGCATGATAGCTACGTGATCAGTGCATGATCAGCCACGTGATCAGTGCATGATAGCCACGTGATCAGTGCATGATCAGTCACGTGATCAGTGCATGATCAGTCACGTGATCAGTGCATGATCAGTCACGTGATCAGTGCATGATCAGTCACGTGATCAGTGCATGATCAGTCACGTGATCAGTGCATGATAGCCACGTGATCAGTGCATGATCAGCCACGTGATCAGTGCATGATAGCCATGTGATCAGTGCATGATCAGTCACGTGATCAGTGCATGATCAGTCACGTGATCAGTGCATGATCAGTCACGTGATCAGTGCATGATAGCTACGTGATCTTGCATGATCAGCCACGTGATCAGTGCATGATAGCCACGTGATCAGTGCATGATCAGTCACGTGATCAGTGCATGATCAGTCACGTGATCAGTGCATGATCAGTCACGTGATCAGTGCATGATCAGTCACGTGATCAGTGCATGATAGCTACGTGATCAGTGCATGATCAGCCACGTGATCAGTGCATGATAGCCACGTGATCAGTGCATGATCAGTCACGTGATCAGTGCATGATCAGCCACGTGATCAGTGCATGATGCCACGTGATCAGTGCATGATCAGTCACGTGATCAGTGCATGATCAGCCACGTGATCAGTGCATGATCAGCCACGTGATCAGTGCATGATCAGCCACGTGATCAGTGCATGATGCCACGTGATCAGTGCATGATCAGTCACGTGATCAGTGCATGATCAGCCACGTGATCAGTGCATGATCAGTCACGTGATCAGTGCATGATCAGTCACGTGAACAGTGCATGATCATTTACGTGATCTGTGCATGATCAGTCACGTGACCAGTATATGGTAGCTACGTGATCATTCATGACGAGCCACGTGAGCAGTGCATGATAGCCACGTGATGTGTGCATGATCAGTTACGTGAGCAGAGTATGATCAGCCACGTGATCAGTGCATGAGTGCCACGTGATCAGTGCATGATATGTCACGTGACAGGTGTGTGATCAGCCACGTGAACAGTGCATGTTCAGCCACGTGATCAGTGCATGATAGCCACGTGATCAGTGCATGATCAGTTACGTGAGCAGTGTATGATCAGCCACGTGATCAGTGCATGGTCAGACACGTGAACAGTGTATGATCAGCCACGTGATCAGTGCATGATATCCAAGTGATCAGTGCATGATCATCACGTGATCAGTGTATGATCAGCCACGTGAACAGTGCATGCTCAGTCACGTGATCAGGGCCTGCTGAGCTGCGTGATTACTGTCTGCTCATCTGCTTGACAATTGCCAGCTGAGCTGCACGATTCCTGCCTGTCATCTGCTTGACAATTGCCAGCTGTGCTGCGTAATTCCTGCCTGCTCAGCTGCTTGATTATTGCCAGCTGAGCAGCATGATTCCTCACACCTGAGTTCCATGATTATTGCCTGCTGACTGTTTGATTCGTGCCTACTCAGCTCTTTGTTTATTGCCTCCAGAGGCACATGATCAGTGTATGATAGCAAACATGATCAGCGCATGATCAGTCACATGATCAGCGCCATTAAGTCACGTGATCACTACATGATAGTCATGTGATCAGTCCATGCTCAGTCACGGTATCAGTGCATGATCAGCCACGTGATCAGTGCATGATCAGCCACGTGATCAGTGCATGATAGCCATGTGATCAGTGCATGATAGTCACGTGATCAGTGCATGATCAGTCACGTGATCAGTGCATGATCAGCCACGTGATCAGTGCATGATCAGTCACCTGATGGGTGTATGATCAGTCACGTGACCAGTACATGGTAGCTACATGATCATTGCATGATCAGCCACGTGAGTAGTGCATGATAGCCACGTGATCAGTGCATGATCAGTCACGTGATCAGTGCATGATCAGTCACGTGATCAGTGCATGATCAGTTACGTGATCAGTGCATGATCAGTCACGTGATCAGTGCATGATAGCCACGTGATCAGTGCATGATCAGCCACGTGATCAGTGCATGATAGCCACGTGATCAGTGCATGATCAGTCACGTGATCAGTGCATGATCAGCCACGTGATCAGTGCATGATAGCCACGTGATCAGTGCATGATCAGTCACGTGATCAGTGCATGATCAGCCACGTGATCAGTGCATGATCAGTCACGTGATCAGTGCATGATACCACGTGATCAGTGCATGATCAGTCACGTGATCAGTGCATGATCAGCCACGTGATCAGTGCATGATCAGCCACGTGATCAGTGCATGATAGCCACGTGATCAGTGCATGATCAGTCACGTGATCAGTGCATGATCAGTCACGTGATCAGTGCATGATCAGCCACGTGATCAGTGCATGATAGCCACGTGATCAGTGCATGATCAGTCACGTGATCAGTGCATGATCAGTCACGTGATCAGTGCATGATCAGCCACGTGATCAGTGCATGATCAATTACGTGATCAGTGCATGATCAGTCACGTGATCAGTGCATGGTTGCTACGTGATCAGTGCATGATCAGCCACGTGATCAGTGCATGATAGCCACGTGATCAGTGCATGATCAGTCACGTGATCAGTGCATGATCAGTCACGTGATCAGTGCATGATCAGTTACGTGATCAGTGCATGATCAGTCACGTGATCAGTGCATGGTAGCTACGTGATCAGTGCATGATCAGCCACGTGATCAGTGCATGATAGCCACGTGATCAGTGCATGATCAGTCACGTGATCAGTGCATGATCAGCCACGTGATCAGTGCATGATCAGTCACGTGATCAGTGCATGATCAGCCACGTGATCAGTGCATGATCAGCCACGTGATCAGTGCATGATCAGTCACGTGATCAGTGCATGATAGCTACGTGATCAGTGCATGATCAGTCACGTGATCAGTGCATGATCAGCCACGTGATCAGTGCATGATCAGTCACGTGATCAGTGCATGATCAGTCACGTGATCAGTGCATGATAGCTACGTGATCAGTGCATGATCAGCCACGTGATCAGTGCATGATAGCCACGTGATCAGTGCATGATCAGTCACGTGATCAGTGCATGATCAGTCACGTGATCAGTGCATGATCAGTCACGTGATCAGTGCATGATCAATCACGTGATCAGTGCATGATCAGTCACGTGATCAGTGCATGATAGCTACGTGATCAGTGCATGATCAGCCACGTGATCAGTGCATGATAGCCACGTGATCAGTGCATGATCAGTCACGTGATCAGTGCATGATCAGTCACGTGATCAGTGCATGATCAGTCACGTGATCAGTACATGGTAGCTACGTGATCTTGCATGATCAGCCACGTGATCAGTGCATGATAGCCACGTGATCAGTGCATGATCAGTCACGTGATCAGTGCATGATCAGTCACGTGATCAGTGCATGATCAGTCACGTGATCAGTGCATGATCAGTCACGTGATCAGTGCATGATAGCTACGTGATCAGTGCATGATCAGCCACGTGATCAGTGCATGATAGCCACGTGATCAGTGCATGATCAGTCACGTGATCAGTGCATGATCAGCCACGTGATCAGTGCATGATGCCACGTGATCAGTGCATGATCAGTCACGTGATCAGTGCATGATCAGCCACGTGATCAGTGCATGATCAGCCACGTGATCAGTGCATGATCAGCCACGTGATCAGTGCATGATGCCACGTGATCAGTGCATGATCAGTCACGTGATCAGTGCATGATCAGCCACGTGATCAGTGCATGATCAGTCACGTGATCAGTGCATGATCAGTCACGTGAACAGTGCATGATCATTTACGTGATCTGTGCATGATCAGTCACGTGACCAGTATATGGTAGCTACGTGATCATTCATGACGAGCCACGTGAGCAGTGCATGATAGCCACGTGATGTGTGCATGATCAGTTACGTGAGCAGAGTATGATCAGCCACGTGATCAGTGCATGAGTGCCACGTGATCAGTGCATGATATGTCACGTGACAGGTGTGTGATCAGCCACGTGAACAGTGCATGTTCAGCCACGTGATCAGTGCATGATAGCCACGTGATCAGTGCATGATCAGTTACGTGAGCAGTGTATGATCAGCCACGTGATCAGTGCATGGTCAGACACGTGAACAGTGTATGATCAGCCACGTGATCAGTGCATGATATCCAAGTGATCAGTGCATGATCATCACGTGATCAGTGTATGATCAGCCACGTGAACAGTGCATGCTCAGTCACGTGATCAGGGCCTGCTGAGCTGCGTGATTACTGTCTGCTCATCTGCTTGACAATTGCCAGCTGAGCTGCACGATTCCTGCCTGTCATCTGCTTGACAATTGCCAGCTGTGCTGCGTAATTCCTGCCTGCTCAGCTGCTTGATTATTGCCAGCTGAGCAGCATGATTCCTCACACCTGAGTTCCATGATTATTGCCTGCTGACTGTTTGATTCGTGCCTACTCAGCTCTTTGTTTATTGCCTCCAGAGGCACATGATCAGTGTATGATAGCAAACATGATCAGCGCATGATCAGTCACATGATCAGCGCCATTAAGTCACGTGATCACTACATGATAGTCATGTGATCAGTCCATGCTCAGTCACGGTATCAGTGCATGATCAGCCACGTGATCAGTGCATGATCAGCCACGTGATCAGTGCATGATAGCCATGTGATCAGTGCATGATAGTCACGTGATCAGTGCATGATCAGTCACGTGATCAGTGCATGATCAGCCACGTGATCAGTGCATGATCAGTCACCTGATGGGTGTATGATCAGTCACGTGACCAGTACATGGTAGCTACATGATCATTGCATGATCAGCCACGTGAGTAGTGCATGATAGCCACGTGATCAGTGCATGATCAGTCACGTGATCAGTGCATGATCAGTCACGTGATCAGTGCATGATCAGCCACGTGATCAGTGCATGATCAGTCACGTGATCAGTGCATGATAGCCACGTGATCAGTGCATGATCAGCCACGTGATCAGTGCATGATAGCCACGTGATCAGTGCATGATCAGTCACGTGATCAGTGCATGATCAGCCACGTGATCAGTGCATGATAGCCACGTGATCAGTGCATGATCAGTCACGTGATCAGTGCATGATCAGCCACGTGATCAGTGCATGATCAGTCACGTGATCAGTGCATGATCAGTCACGTGATCAGTGCATGATCAGTCACGTGATCAGTGCATGATCAGTCACGTGATCAGTGCATGATAGCTACGTGATCAGTGCATGATCAGCCACGTGATCAGTGCATGATAGCCACGTGATCAGTGCATGATCAGCCACGTGATCAGTGCATGATCAGTCACGTGATCAGTGCATGATCAGTCACGTGATCAGTGCATGATAGCCACGTGATCAGTGCATGATCAGCCACGTGATCAGTGCATGATAGCCACGTGATCAGTGCATGATCAGCCACGTGATCAGTGCATGATCAGTCACGTGATCAGTGCATGATCAGTCACGTGATCAGTGCATGATAGCTACGTGATCAGTGCATGATCAGCCACGTGATCAGTGCATGATAGCCACGTGATCAGTGCATGATCAGTCACGTGATCAGTGCATGATCAGCCACGTGATCAGTGCATGATCAGTCACGTGATCAGTGCATGATCAGACGTGATCAGTGCATGATCAGTCACGTGATCAGTGCATGATCAGCCACGTGATCAGTGCATGATAGCCACGTGATCAGTGCATGATAGCCACGTGATCAGTGCATGATCAGTCACGTGATCAGTGCATGATCAGCCACGTGATCAGTGCATGACCACGTGATCAGTGCATGATCAGTCACGTGATCAGTGCATGATCAGTCACGTGATCAGTGCATGATCAGTCACGTGATCAGTGCATGATAGCCACGTGATCAGTGCATGATCAGTCACGTGATCAGTGCATGATCAGCCACGTGATCAGTGCATGATCAGTTACGTGATCAGTGCATGATCAGTCACGTGATCAGTGCATGATAGCTACGTGATCAGTGCATGATCAGCCACGTGATCAGTGCATGATAGCCACGTGATCAGTGCATGATCAGTCACGTGATCAGTGCATGATCAGTCACGTGATCAGTGCATGATCAGCCACGTGATCAGTGCATGATCAGCCACGTGATCAGTGCATGATCAGTCACGTGATCAGTGCATGATAGCTACGTGATCAGTGCATGATCAGCCACGTGATCAGTGCATGATAGCCACGTGATCAGTGCATGATCAGTCACGTGATCAGTGTATGATCAGCCACGTGATCAGTGCATGATAGCACGTGATCAGTGCATGATCAGCCACGTGATCAGTGCATGATAGCCACGTGATCAGTGCATGATCAGTCACGTGATCAGTGCATGATCAGCCACGTGATCAGTGCATGCTCAGTCACGTGATCAGTGCCTGCTGAGCTGCGTGATTCCTGTCTGCTCATCTGCTTGACAATTGCCAGCTGTGCTGTGTAATTCCTGCCTGCTCAGCTGCTTGATTATTGCCAGCTGAGCAGCATGATTCCTCACACCTGAGTTCCATGATTATTGCCTGCTGACTGTGTGATTCGTGCCTACTCAGCTCTTTGTTTATTGCCTCCAGAGGCACATGATCAGTGTATGATAGCAAACATGATCAGCGCATGATCAGTCACATGATCAGCGCCATTAAGTCACGTGATCACTACATGATAGTCATGTGATCAGTCCATGCTCAGTCACGGTATCAGTGCATGATCAGCCACGTGATCAGTGCATGATAGCCACGTGATCAGTGCATGATCAGCCACGTGATCAGTGCATGATAGCCACGTGATCAGTGCATGATCAGTACGTGATCAGTGCATGATCAGGCACGTGATCAGTGCATGATCAGCCACGTGATCAGTGCATGATAGCCACGTGATCAGTGCATGATCAGTCACCTGATCAGTGCATGATCAGTCACGTGATCAGTACATGATAGCTACATGATCATTGCATGATCAGCCACGTGATAGTGCATGATAGCCACGTGATCAGTGCATGATCAGTCACGTGATCAGTGCATGATCAGTCATGTGATCAGTGCATGATCAGGCACGTGATCAGTGCATGATCAGCCACGTGATCAGTGCATGATAGCCACGTGATCAGTGCATGATCAGTCACGTGATCAGTGCATGATCAGTCACGTGATCAGTGCATGATCAGCCACGTGATCAGTGCATGATCAATTACGTGATCAGTGCATGATCAGTCACGTGATCAGTGCATGGTAGCTACGTGATCAGTGCATGATCAGCCACGTGATCAGTGCATGATAGCCACGTGATCAGTGCATGATCAGTCACGTGATCAGTGCATGATCAGTCACGTGATCAGTGCATGATCAGCCACGTGATCAGTGCATGATCAGTCACGTGATCAGTGCATGATAGCTACGTGATCAGTGCATGATCAGCCACGTGATCAGTGCATGATAGCCACGTGATCAGTGCATGATCAGCCACGTGATCAGTGCATGATCAGTCACGTGATCAGTGCATGATCAGTCACGTGATCAGTGCATGATCAGCCACGTGATCAGTGCATGATCAGCCACGTGATCAGTGCATGATAGCACGTGATCAGTGCATGATCAGCCACGTGATCAGTGCATGATCAGCCACGTGATCAGTGCATGATCAGCCACGTGATCAGTGCATGATCAGTTACGTGAGCAGTGTATGATCAGCCACGTGATCAGTGCATGGTCAGACACGTGAACAGTGTATGATCAGCCACGTGATCAGTGCATGATATCCAAGTGATCAGTGCATGATCATCACGTGATCAGTGTATGATCAGCCACGTGAACAGTGCATGCTCAGTCACGTGATCAGGGCCTGCTGAGCTGCGTGATTACTGTCTGCTCATCTGCTTGACAATTGCCAGCTGAGCTGCACGATTCCTGCCTGTCATCTGCTTGACAATTGCCAGCTGTGCTGCGTAATTCCTGCCTGCTCAGCTGCTTGATTATTGCCAGCTGAGCAGCATGATTCCTCACACCTGAGTTCCATGATTATTGCCTGCTGACTGTTTGATTCGTGCCTACTCAGCTCTTTGTTTATTGCCTCCAGAGGCACATGATCAGTGTATGATAGCAAACATGATCAGCGCATGATCAGTCACATGATCAGCGCCATTAAGTCACGTGATCACTACATGATAGTCATGTGATCAGTCCATGCTCAGTCACGGTATCAGTGCATGATCAGCCACGTGATCAGTGCATGATCAGCCACGTGATCAGTGCATGATAGCCATGTGATCAGTGCATGATAGTCACGTGATCAGTGCATGATCAGTCACGTGATCAGTGCATGATCAGCCACGTGATCAGTGCATGATCAGTCACCTGATGGGTGTATGATCAGTCACGTGACCAGTACATGGTAGCTACATGATCATTGCATGATCAGCCACGTGAGTAGTGCATGATAGCCACGTGATCAGTGCATGATCAGTCACGTGATCAGTGCATGATCAGTCATGTGATCAGTGCATGTCAGGCACGTGATCAGTGCATGATCAGCCACGTGATCAGTGCATGATAGCCACGTGATCAGTGCATGATCAGTCACGTGATCAGTGCATGATCAGCCACGTGATCAGTGCATGATAGCCACGTGATCAGTGCATGATCAGTCACGTGATCAGTGCATGATCAGCCACGTGATCAGTGCATGATCAGCCACGTGATCAGTGCATGATCAGCCACGTGATCAGTGCATGATCAGTCACGTGATCAGTGCATGATAGCCACGTGATCAGTGCATGATCAGCCACGTGATCAGTGCATGATAGCCACGTGATCAGTGCATGATCAGTCACGTGATCAGTGCATGATCAGTCACGTGATCAGTGCATGATCAGTCACGTGATCAGTGCATGATCAGTTACGTGATCAGTGCATGATCAGTCACGTGATCAGTGCATGGTAGCCACGTGATCAGTGCATGATCAGCCACGTGATCAGTGCATGATAGCCACGTGATCAGTGCATGATCAGTCACGTGATCAGTGCATGATCAGCCACGTGATCAGTGCATGATCAGCCACGTGATCAGTGCATGATCAGTCACGTGATCAGTGCATGATCAGCCACGTGATCAGTGCATGATCAGCCACGTGATCAGTGCATGATCAGTCACGTGATCAGTGCATGATCAGCCACGTGATCAGTGCATGATCAGCCACGTGATCAGTGCATGATCAGTCACGTGATCAGTGCATGATCAGCCACGTGATCAGTGCATGATCAGCCACGTGATCAGTGCATGATCAGTCACGTGATCAGTGCATGATCAGCCACGTGATCAGTGCATGATCAGCCACGTGATCAGTGCATGATAGCCACGTGATCAGTGCATGATCAGCCACGTGATCAGTGCATGATCAGCCACGTGATCAGTGCATGATAGCCACGTGATCAGTGCATGATCAGCCACGTGATCAGTGCATGATCAGTCACGTGATCAGTGCATGATCAGCCACGTGATCAGTGCATGATAGCCACGTGATCAGTGCATGATCAGCCACGTGATCAGTGCATGATCAGTCACGTGATCAGTGCATGATCAGCCACGTGATCAGTGCATGATCAGCCACGTGATCAGTGCATGATCAGCCACGTGATCAGTGCATGATCAGCCACGTGATCAGTGCATGATAGCCACGTGATCAGTGCATGATCAGTCACGTGATCAGTGCATGATCAGCCACGTGATCAGTGCATGATCAGCCACGTGATCAGTGCATGATCAGTCACGTGATCAGTGCATGATCAGTCACGTGATCAGTGCATGATCAGCCACGTGATCAGTGCATGATAGCCACGTGATCAGTGCATGATCAGCCACGTGATCAGTGCATGATAGCCACGTGATCAGTGCATGATCAGTCACGTGATCAGTGCATGATCAGTCACGTGATCAGTGCATGATCAGCCACGTGATCAGTGCATGATCAGTCACGTGATCAGTGCATGATAGCTACGTGATCAGTGCATGATCAGCCACGTGATCAGTGCATGATAGCCACGTGATCAGTGCATGATCAGCCACGTGATCAGTGCATGATCAGCCACGTGATCAGTGCATGATAGCCACGTGATCAGTGCATGATCAGTCACGTGATCAGTGCATGATCAGCCACGTGATCAGTGCATGATCAGTCACGTGATCAGTGCATGATCAGCCACGTGATCAGTGCATGATCAGTCACGTGATCAGTGCATGATAGCACGTGATCAGTGCATGATCAGCCACGTGATCAGTGCATGATAGCCACGTGATCAGTGCATGATCAGCCACGTGATCAGTGCATGATCAGCCACGTGATCAGTGCATGATAGCCACGTGATCAGTGCATGATCAGTCACGTGATCAGTGCATGATCAGCCACGTGATCAGTGCATGATCAGCCACGTGATCAGTGCATGATAGCCACGTGATCAGTGCATGATCAGTCACGTGATCAGTGCATGATAGCTACGTGATCAGTGCATGATCAGCCACGTGATCAGTGCATGATAGCCACGTGATCAGTGCATGATCAGCCACGTGATCAGTGCATGATCAGTCACGTGATCAGTGCATGATCAGTCACGTGATCAGTGCATGATCAGCCACGTGATCAGTGCATGATCAGTCATGTATCAGTGCATGATAGCCCGTGATCAGTGCATGATCAGTCCCGTGATCAGTGCATGATCAGCCACGTGATCAGTGCATGATAGCCACGTGATCAGTGCATGATCAGTCACGTGATCAGTGCATGATCAGCCACGTGATCAGTGCATGATCAGCCACGTGATCAGTGCATGACATTACGTGATCAGTGCATGATCAGCCACGTGATCAGTGCATGATAGCCACGTGATCAGTGCATGATCAGTCACGTGATCAGTGTGTGATCAGCCACGTGAACAGTGCATGCTCAGTCACGTGATCAGGGCCTGCTGAGCTGCGTGATTACTGTCTGCTCATCTGCTTGACAATTGCCAGCTGAGCTGCACGATTCCTGCCTGTCATCTGCTTGACAATTGCCAGCTGTGCTGCATAATTCCTGCCTGCTCAGCTGCTTGATTATTGCCAGCTGAGCAGCATGATTTCTCACAGCTGAGTTCCATGATTATTGCCTGCTGACTGATTCGTGCCTACTCAGCTCTTTGTTCATTGCCTCCAGAGGCACATGATCAGTGTATGACACCAAACATGATCAGCACATGATCAGTCACATGATCAGTGCATGATAAGCCACGTGATCAGTGCATGATCAGTCATGTGATCAGTGCATGATAGCACGTGATCAGTGCATGATCAGCCACGTGATCAGTGCATGATAGCCACGTGATCAGTGCATGATCAGTCACGTGATCAGTGCATGATCAGTCACGTGATCAGTGCATGATCAGCCACGTGATCAGTGCATGATCAGTCACGTGATCAGTGCATGATCAGTCACGTGATCAGTGCATGATAGCCACGTGATCAGTGCATGATCAGCCACGTGATCAGTGCATGATCAGCCACGTGATCAGTGCATGATCAGTCACGTGATCAGTGCATGATCAGCCACGTGATCAGTGCATGATCAGACACGTGATCAGTGCATGATCAGCCACGTGATCAGTGCATGATATCCACGTGATCAGTGCATGATCAGTCACGTGATCAGTGCATGATCAGCCACGTGATCAGTGCATGCTCAGTCACGTGATCAGGGCCTGCTGAGCTGCGTGATTACTGTCTGCTCATCTGCTTGACAATTGCCAGCTGAGCTGCATGATTCCTGCCTGTCATCTGCTTGATTATTGCCAGCTGAGCAGCATGATTCCTCACAGCTGAGTTCCATGATTATTGCCTGCTGACTGTTTGATTCATGCCTACTCAGCTCTTTGTTTATTGCCTCCAGAGGCACATGATCAGTGTATGATAGCAAACATGATCAGCGCATGATCAGTCACATGATCAGCGCCATTAAGTCACGTGATCAGTACATGATAGTCATGTGATCAGTCCATGCTCAGTCACGGTATCAGTGCATGATCAGCCACGTGATCAGTGCATGATAGCCACGTGATCAGTGCATGATCAGCCACGTGATCAGTGCATGATCAGTCACGTGATCAGTGCATGATCAGTCACGTGATCAGTGCATGATCAGTCACGTGATCAGTGCATGATCAGCCACGTGATCAGTGCATGATAGCCACGTGATCAGTGCATGATCAGTCACGTGATCAGTGCATGATCAGTCACGTGATCAGTGCATGATCAGCCACGTGATCAGTGCATGATCAGTTACGTGATCAGTGCATGATCAGTCACGTGATCAGTGCATGGTAGCTGCGTGATCAGTGCATGATCAGCCACGTGATCAGTGCATGATAGCCACGTGATCAGTGCATGATCAGTCACGTGATCAGTGCATGATCAGCCACGTGATCAGTGCATGATCAGTCACGTGATCAGTGCATGATAGCTGCGTGATCAGTGCATGATCAGCCACGTGATCAGTGCATGATAGCCACGTGATCAGTGCATGATCAGCCACGTGATCAGTGCATGATCAGTTACGTGATCAGTGCATGATCAGTCACGTGATCAGTGCATGATAGCTACGTGATCAGTGCATGATCAGCCACGTGATCAGTGCATGATAGCCACGTGATCAGTGCATGATCAGTCACGTGATCAGTGTGATCAGCCACGTGATCAGTGCATGATAGCCACGTGATCAGTGCATGATCAGCCACGTGATCAGTGCATGATAGCCACGTGATCAGTGCATGATCAGTCACGTGATCAGTGCATGATCAGCCACGTGATCAGTGCATGATATCCACGTGATCAGTGCATGATCAGCCACGTGATCAGTGCATGATAGCCACGTGATCAGTGCATGATCAGTCACGTGATAGTGTGTGATCAGCCACGTGATCAGTGCATGATCAGTCACGTGATCAGTGCATGATCAATTACGTGATCAGTGCATGATCAGTCACGTGATCAGTGCATGATAGCTGCGTGATCAGTGCATGATCAGCCACGTGATCAGTGCATGATAGCCACGTGATCAGTGCATGATCAGTCACGTGATCAGTGCATGATCAGTCACGTGATCAGTGCATGATCAGCCACGTGATCAGTGCATGATCAGTCACGTGATCAGTGCATGATCAGTCACGTGATCAGTGCATGATAGCCACGTGATCAGTGCATGATCAGCCACGTGATAGTGTGTGATCAGCCACGTGATCAGTGCATGATGAGCCACGTGATCAGTGCATGATCAATTACGTGATCAGTGCATGATCAGTCACGTGACCAGTACATGGTTGCTACGTGATCAGTGCATGATCAGCCACGTGATCAGTGCATGATAGCCACGTGATCAGTGCATGATCAGTCACGTGATCAGTGCATGATCAGTCACGTGATCAGTGCATGATCATTTACGTGATCAGTGCATGATCAGTCACGTGACCAGTATATGGTAGCTACGTGATCATTGCATGATCAGCCACGTGAGCAGTGCATGATAGCCACGTGATCAGTGCATGATCAGTTACGTGAGCAGTGTATGATCAGCCACGTGATCAGTGCATGAGTGCCACGTGATCAGTGCATGATCAGTCACGTGACAGTGTGTGATCAGCCACGTGATCAGTGCATGATCAGCCACGTGATCAGTGCATGATAGCCACGTGATCAGTGCATGATCAGTTACGTGATCAGTGCATGATCAGCCACGTGATCAGTGCATGATCAGTCACGTGATCAGTGCATGATCAGCCACGTGATCAGTGCATGATCAGCCACGTGATCAGTGCATGATCAATCACGTGATCAGTGCATGATCAGTCACGTGATCAGTGCATGATAGCTACGTGATCAGTGCATGATCAGCCACGTGATCAGTGCATGATAGCCACGTGATCAGTGCATGATAGCCACGTGATCAGTGCATGATCAGTCACGTGATAGTGCATGATCAGCCACGTGATCAGTGCATGATATCCACGTGATCAGTGCATGATAGCCACGTGATCAGTGCATGATAGCCACGTGATCAGTGCATGATCAGTCACGTGATAGTGTATGATCAGCCACGTGATCAGTGCATGATCAGTCACGTGATCAGTGCATGATCAATTACGTGATCAGTGCATGATCAGTCACGTGATCAGTATGTTTGCTACGTGATCAGTGCATGATCAGCCACGTGATCAGTGCATGATAGCCACGTGATCAGTGCATGATCAGTCACGTGATCAGTGCATGATCAGTCACGTGATCAGTGCATGATCATTTACGTGATCAGTGCATGATCAGTCACGTGACCAGTATATGGTAGCTACGTGATCAGTGCATGATCAGCCACGTGATCAGTGCATGATAGCCACGTGATCAGTGCATGATCAGTTACGTGATCAGTGCATGATCAGCCACGTGATCAGTGCATGAGTGCCACGTGATCAGTGCATGATCAGTCACGTGATCAGTGCATGATCAGCCACGTGATCAGTGCATGATCAGCCACGTGATCAGTGCATGATAGCCACGTGATCAGTGCATGATCAGTCACGTGATCAGTGCATGATCAGCCACGTGATCAGTGCATGATCAGCCACGTGATCAGTGCATGATCAGCCACGTGATCAGTGCATGATATCCACGTGATCAGTGCATGATCAGTCACGTGATCAGTGCATGATCAGTCACGTGATCAGTGCATGATCAGCCACGTGATCAGTGCATGATCAGTCACGTGATCAGTGCATGGTAGCTACGTGATCAGTGCATGATCAGCCACGTGATCAGTGCATGATAGCCACGTGATCAGTGCATGATCAGTCACGTGATCAGTGCATGATCAGTCACGTGATCAGTGCATGATCAGTCACGTGATCAGTGCATGATCAGACGTGATCAGTGCATGATCAGTCACGTGATCAGTGCATGATCAGCCACGTGATCAGTGCATGATAGCCACGTGATCAGTGCATGATAGCCAGTGATCAGTGCATGATCAGTCACGTGATCAGTGTATGATCAGCCACGTGATCAGTGCATGATTGCCACGTGATCAGTGCATGATCAGTCACGTGATCAGTGCATGATCAGCCACGTGATCAGTGCATGATCAGCCACGTGATCAGTGCATGATAGCCACGTGATCAGTGCATGATCAGTTACGTGAGCAGTGTATGATCAGCCACGTGATCAGTGCATGGTCAGACACGTGAACAGTGTATGATCAGCCACGTGATCAGTGCATGATATCCAAGTGATCAGTGCATGATCAATCACGTGATCAGTGTATGATCAGCCACGTGAACAGTGCATGCTCAGTCACGTGATCAGGGCCTGCTGAGCTGCGTGATTACTGTCTGCTCATCTGCTTGACAATTGCCAGCTGAGCTGCACGATTCCTGCCTGTCATCTGCTTGACAATTGCCAGCTGTGCTGCGTAATTCCTGCCTGCTCAGCTGCTTGATTATTGCCAGCTGAGCAGCATGATTCCTCACAGCTGAGTTCCATGATTATTGCCTGCTGACTGTTTGATTCGTGCCTACTCAGCTCTTTGTTTATTGCCTCCAGAGGCACATGATCAGTGTATGATAGCAAACATGATCAGCGCATGATCAGTCACATGATCAGCGCCATTAAGTCACGTGATCACTACATGATAGTCATGTGATCAGTCCATGCTCAGTCACGGTATCAGTGCATGATCAGCCACGTGATCAGTGCATGATCTGTCACATGATTAGTGCATGATCATCCACGTGATCAGTGCATGGGCAGTCATGTGATCAGTGCATGATATAGACGTGATCAGTGCATGATCAGTCTCGTGATCAGTGCATGATAGCCACGTGATCAGTGCATGATCAGTCACCTGATGGGTGTATGATCATTCACGTGACCTGTACATGGTAGCTACATGATCATTGCATGATCAGCCACGTGAGTAGTGCATGATAGCCACGTGATCAGTGCATGATCAGTCACGTGATCAGTGCATGATCAGCCACGTGATCAGTGCATGATCAGTTACGTGATCAGTGCATGATCAGCCACGTGATCAGTGCATGATAGCCACGTGATCAGTGCATGATCAGCCACGTGATCAGTGCATGATAGCCACGTGATCAGTGCATGATCAGTCACGTGATCAGTGCATGATCAGTCACGTGATCAGTGCATGATCAGCCACGTGATCAGTGCATGATCAGTCACGTGATCAGTGCATGATCAGTCACGTGATCAGTGCATGATAGCTACGTGATCAGTGCATGATCAGCCACGTGATCAGTGCATGATAGCCACGTGATCAGTGCATGATCAGTCACGTGATCAGTGCATGATCAGCCACGTGATCAGTGCATGATCAGTCACGTGATCAGTGCATGATCAATTACGTGATCAGTGCATGATCAGTCACGTGACCAGTACATGGTAGCTACGTGATCAGTGCATGATCAGCCACGTGATCAGTGCATGATAGCCACGTGATCAGTGCATGATCAGTCACGTGATCAGTGCATGATCAGTCACGTGATCAGTGCATGATCATTTACGTGATCAGTGCATGATCAGTCACGTGATCAGTGCATGGTAGCTACGTGATCAGTGCATGATCAGCCACGTGATCAGTGCATGATAGCCACGTGATCAGTGCATGATCAGTTACGTGAGCAGTGTATGATCAGCCACGTGATCAGTGCATGAGTGCCACGTGATCAGTGCATGATCAGTCACGTGACAGTGCATGATCAGCCACGTGATCAGTGCATGATCAGCCACGTGATCAGTGCATGATAGCCACGTGATCAGTGCATGATCAGTCACGTGATCAGTGCATGATCAGTCACGTGATCAGTGCATGATCAGTCACGTGATCAGTGCATGATCAGCCACGTGATCAGTGCATGATCAGTCACGTGATCAGTGCATGATAGCTACGTGATCAGTGCATGATCAGCCACGTGATCAGTGCATGATAGCCACGTGATCAGTGCATGATAGCCACGTGATCAGTGCATGATCAGTCACGTGATCAGTGCATGATCAGTCACGTGATCAGTGCATGATCAGTCACGTGATCAGTGCATGATCAGCCACGTGATCAGTGCATGATCAATCACGTGATCAGTGCATGATCAGTCACGTGATCAGTACATGATAGCTACGTGATCAGTGCATGATCAGCCACGTGATCAGTGCATGATAGCCACGTGATCAGTGCATGATCAGCCACGTGATCAGTGCATGATCAGTCACGTGATCAGTGCATGATCAGTCACGTGATCAGTGCATGATCATCCACGTGATCAGTGCATGTCAGTCATGTATCAGTGCATGATAGCCCGTGATCAGTGCATGATCAGTCCCGTGATCAGTGTATGATCAGCCACGTGATCAGTGCATGATAGCCACGTGATCAGTGCATGATCAGTCACGTGATCAGTGCATGATCAGCCACGTGATCAGTGCATGATAGCCACGTGATCAGTGCATGACAATTACGTGATCAGTGCATGACAGTCACGTGATCAGTGCATGATAGCCACGTGATCAGTGCATGATCAGTCACGTGATAGTGTGTGATCAGCCACGTGAACAGTGCATGCTCAGTCACGTGATCAGGGCCTGCTGAGCTGCGTGATTACTGTCTGCTCATCTGCTTGACAATTGCCAGCTGAGCTGCACGATTCCTGCCTGTCATCTCCTTGACAATTGCCACCTGTGCTGCATAATTCCTGCCTGCTCAGCTACTTGATTATTGCCAGCTGAGCAGCATGATTTCTCAGAGCTGAGTTCCATGATTATAGCCTGCTGACTGATTCCTGCCTACTCAGCTCTTTGTTCATTGCCTCCAGATGCACATGATCAGTGTATGACACCAAACATGATCAGCACATGATCAGTCACATGATCAGTGCATGATAAGCCACGTGATCAGTGCATGATCAGTACGTGATCAGTGCATGATCAGTCACGTGATCAGTGCATGGTAGCTGCGTGATCAGTGCATGATCAGCCACGTGATCAGTGCATGATAGCCACGTGATCAGTGCATGATCAGTCACGTGATCAGTGCATGATCAGTCACGTGATCAGTGCATGATCAGCCACGTGATCAGTGCATGATCAGCCACGTGATCAGTGCATGATCAGTTACGTGATCAGTGTATGATCAGCCACGTGATCAGTGCATGGTCAGACACGTGATCAGTGTATGATCAGCCACGTGATCAGTGCATGATATCCACGTGATCAGTGCATGATCAGTCACGTGATCAGTGTATGATCAGCCACGTGAACAGTGCATGCTCAGTCACGTGATCAGGCCTGCTGAGCTGCGTGATTACTGTCTGCTCATCTGCTTGACAATTGCCAGCTGAGCTGCATGATTCCTGCCTGTCATCTGCTTGATTATTGCCAGCTGAGCAGCATGATTCCTCACAGCTGAGTTCCATGATTATTGCCTGCTGACTGTTTGATTCATGCCTACTCAGCTCTTTGTTTATTGCCTCCAGAGGCACATGATCAGTGTATGATAGCAAACATGATCAGTGCATGATCAGTCACATGATCAGCGCCATTAAGTCACGTGATCACTACATGATAGTCATGTGATCAGTCCATGCTCAGTCACGGTATCAGTGCATGATCAGCCACGTGATCAGTGCATGATAGCCACGTGATCAGTGCATGATCAGCCACGTGATCAGTGCATGATTGCACGTGATCAGTGCATGATCAGTCACGTGATCAGTGCATGATCAGTCACGTGATCAGTGCATGATCAGCCACGTGATCAGTGCATGATCAGCCACGTGATCAGTGCATGATAGCCACGTGATCAGTGCATGATCAGTCACGTGATCAGTGCATGATCAGCCACGTGATCAGTGCATGATCAGTCACGTGATCAGTGCATGATCAGTCACGTGACCAGTGCATGGTAGCCACGTGATCAGTGCATGATCAGCCACGTGATCAGTGCATGATAGCCACGTGATCAGTGCATGATCAGTCACGTGATCAGTGCATGATCAGTCACGTGATCAGTGCATGATCAGCCACGTGATCAGTGCATGATAGCCACGTGATCAGTGCATGATCAGTCACGTGATCAGTGCATGACAGCCACGTGATCAGTGCATGATCAGCCACGTGATCAGTGCATGATCAGTCACGTGATCAGTGCATGATCAGTCACGTGACCAGTACATGGTAGCTACGTGATCATTGCATGATCAGCCACGTGATAGTGCATGATAGCCACGTGATCAGTGCATGATCAGTCACGTGATCAGTGCATGATCAGTCACGTGATCAGTGCATGATCAGCCACGTGATCAGTGCATGATCAGCCACGTGATCAGTGCATGATAGCCACGTGATCAGTGCATGATCAGTCACGTGATCAGTGCATGATCAGTCACGTGATCAGTGCATGATCAGCCACGTGATCAGTGCATGATCAGCCACGTGATCAGTGCATGATCAATTACGTGATCAGTGCATGATCAGTCACGTGACCAGTGCATGGTAGCTACGTGATCAGTGCATGATCAGCCACGTGATCAGTGCATGATAGCCACGTGATCAGTGCATGATCAGTCACGTGATCAGTGCATGATCAGTCACGTGATCAGTGCATGATCAGTCACGTGATCAGTGCATGATCACGTGATCAGTGCATGATCAGTCACGTGATCAGTGCATGATAGCTACGTGATCAGTGCATGATCAGCCAGTGATCAGTGCATGATAGCCACGTGATCAGTGCATGATCAGTCACGTGATCAGTGCATGATCAGCCACGTGATCAGTGCATGATCAGTCACGTGATCAGTGCATGATCAGCCACGTGATCAGTGCATGATCAGCCACGTGATCAGTGCATGATCAGTCACGTGATCAGTGCATGATCAGTCACGTGATCAGTGCATGATAGCTACGTGATCAGTGCATGATCAGCCACGTGATCAGTGCATGATCAGCCACGTGATCAGTGCATGATCAGTCACGTGATCAGTGCATGATCAGCCACGTGATCAGTGCATGATCAGTCACGTGATCAGTGCATGATCAGCCACGTGATCAGTGCATGATCAGTCACGTGATCAGTGCATGATCAGTCACGTGATCAGTGCATGATCAGTCACGTGATCAGTGCATGATAGCTACGTGATCAGTGCATGATCAGCCACGTGATCAGTGCATGATCAGTCACGTGATCAGTGCATGATCAGCCACGTGATCAGTGCATGATGTCCACGTGATCAGTGCATGATAGCCACGTGATCAGTGCATGATAGCCACGTGATCAGTGCATGATCAGTCACGTGATCAGTGTGTGATCAGCCACGTGATCAGTGCATGATCAGTCACGTGATCAGTGCATGATCAGTTACGTGATCAGTGCATGATCAGTCACGTGATCAGTGCATGATAGCTACGTGATCAGTGCATGATCAGCCACGTGATCAGTGCATGATAGCCACGTGATCAGTGCATGATCAGTCACGTGATCAGTGCATGATCAGCCACGTGATCAGTGCATGATAGCCACGTGATCAGTGCATGATCAGTCACGTGATCAGTGCATGATCAGTCACGTGATCAGTGCATGATCAGTTACGTGATCAGTGCATGATCAGTCACGTGATCAGTGCATGGTAGCTACGTGATCAGTGCATGATCAGCCACGTGATCAGTGCATGATAGCCACGTGATCAGTGCATGATCAGTCACGTGATCAGTGTATGATCAGCCACGTGATCAGTGCATGAGTGCCACGTGATCAGTGCATGATCAGTCACGTGATCAGTGTGATCAGCCACGTGATCAGTGCATGATCAGCCACGTGATCAGTGCATGATAGCCACGTGATCAGTGCATGATCAGTTACGTGATCAGTGCATGATCAGCCACGTGATCAGTGCATGATCAGACACGTGATCAGTGCATGATCAGCCACGTGATCAGTGCATGATATCCACGTGATCAGTGCATGATCAGTCACGTGATCAGTGCATGATCAGTCACGTGATCAGTGCATGATCAGCCACGTGATCAGTGCATGATCAGTCACGTGATCAGTGCATGATCAGCCACGTGATCAGTGCATGATCAGCCACGTGATCAGCATGATCAGCCACGTGATCAGTGCATGATAGCCACGTGATCAGTGCATGATCAGTCACGTGATCAGTGCATGATCAGTCACGTGATCAGTGCATGATCAGCCACGTGATCAGTGCATGATCAGCCACGTGATCAGTGCATGATCAATTACGTGATCAGTGCATGATCAGTCACGTGATCAGTACATGGTAGCTACGTGATCATTGCATGATCAGCCACGTGATCAGTGCATGATAGCCACGTGATCAGTGCATGATCATCCACGTGATCAGTGCATGATCAGTCATGTATCAGTGCATGATACCGCCGTGATCAGTGCATGATCAGTCCCGTGATCAGTGCATGATCAGCCACGTGATCAGTGCATGATAGCCACGTGATCAGTGCATGATCAGTCACGTGATCAGTGCATGATCAGCCACGTGATCAGTGCATGATAGCCACGTGATCAGTGCATGATAATCACGTGATCAGTGCATGATCAGTCACGTGATCAGTGCATGATAGCCACGTGATCAGTGCATGATCAGTCACGTGATCAGTGTATGATCAGCCACGTGAACAGTGCATGCTCAGTCACGTGATCAGGGCCTGCTGAGCTGCGTGATTACTGTCTGCTCATCTGCTTGACAATTGCCAGCTGAGCTGCACGATTCCTGCCTGTCATCTGCTTGACAATTGCCAGCTGTGCTGCATAATTCCTGCCTGCTCAGCTGCTTGATTATTGCCAGCTGAGCAGCATGATTTCTCAGAGCTGAGTTCCATGATTATAGCCTGCTGACTGATTCCTGCCTACTCAGCTCTTTGTTCATTGCCTCCAGAGGCACATGATCAGTGTATGATACCAAACATGATCAGCGCATGATCAGTCACATGATCAATGCATGATAAGCCACGTGATCAGTGCATGATCAGTCACGTGATCAGTGCATGATCAGTCACGTGATCAGTGCATGATCAGCCACGTGATCAGTGCATGATCAGCCACGTGATCAGTGCATGATCAGCCACGTGATCAGTGCATGATCAGCCACGTGATCAGTGCATGATAGCCACGTGATCAGTGCATGATCAGTCACGTGATCAGTGCATGATCAGTCACGTGATCAGTGCATGATCAGCCACGTGATCAGTGCATGATCAGCCACGTGATCAGTGCATGATAGCCACGTGATCAGTGCATGATCAGTCACGTGATCAGTGCATGATCAGCCACGTGATCAGTGCATGATCAGTCACGTGATCAGTGCATGATCAGCCACGTGATCAGTGCATGATAGCCACGTGATCAGTGCATGATCAGCACGTGATCAGTGCATGATCAGTCATGTATCAGTGCATGATAGCGCCGTGATCAGTGCATGATCAGTCCCGTGATCAGTGCATGATCAGCCACGTGATCAGTGCATGATAGCCACGTGATCAGTGCATGATCAGTCACGTGATCAGTGCATGATCAGCCACGTGATCAGTGCATGATCAGCCACGTGATCAGTGCATGACAATTACGTGATCAGTGCATGATCAGCCACGTGATCAGTGCATGATAGCCACGTGATCAGTGCATGATCAGTCACGTGATCAGTGTATGATCAGCCACGTGAACAGTGCATGCTCAGTCACGTGATCAGGGCCTGCTGAGCTGCGTGATTACTGTCTGCTCATCTGCTTGACAATTGCCAGCTGAGCTGCACGATTCCTGCCTGTCATCTCTTGACAATTGCCAGCTGTGCTGCGTAATTCCTGCCTGCTCAGCTGCTTGATTATTGCCAGCTGAGCAGCATGATTTCTCACAGCTGAGTTCCATGATTATTGCCTACTGATTCCTGCCTACTCAGCTCTTTGTTCATTGCCTCCAGAGGCACATGATCAGTGTATGACACCAAACATGATCAGCACATGATCAGTCACATGATCAGTGCATGATAGCCACGTGATCAGTGCATGATCAGTCACGTGATCAGTGCATGATCAGTCACGTGATCAGTGCATGATCAGCCACGTGATCAGTGCATGATCAGTCACGTGATAGTGCATGATCAGCCACGTGATCAGTGCATGATATCCACGTGATCAGTGCATGATCAGCCACGTGATCAGTGCATGATAGCCACGTGATCAGTGCATGATCAGTCACGTGATCAGTGCATGATCAGCCACGTGATCAGTGCATGATCAGCCACGTGATCAGTGCATGATCAGCCACGTGATCAGTGCATGATAGCCACGTGATCAGTGCATGATCAGTCACGTGATCAGTGCATGATCAGCCACGTGATCAGTGCATGATAGCCACGTGATCAGTGCATGATAGCCACGTGATCAGTGCATGATCAGTCACGTGATCAGTGCATGATCAGCCACGTGATCAGTGCATGATCAGCCACGTGATCAGTGCATGATAGCCACGTGATCAGTGCATGATCAGTCACGTGATCAGTGCATGATCAGTCACGTGATCAGTGCATGATCAGCCACGTGATCAGTGCATGATCAATTACGTGATCAGTGCATGATCAGTCACGTGACCAGTACATGGTTGCTACGTGATCATTGCATGATCAGCCACGTGATCAGTGCATGATAGCCACGTGATCAGTGCATGATCAGTCACGTGATCAGTGCATGATCAGTCACGTGATCAGTGCATGATCATTTACGTGATCAGTGCATGATCAGTCACGTGACCAGTATATGGTAGCTACGTGATCATTGCATGATCAGCCACGTGATCAGTGCATGATAGCCACGTGATCAGTGCATGATCAGTCACGTGATCAGTGCATGATCAGTCACGTGATCAGTGCATGATCAGCCACGTGATCAGTGCATGATCAGCCACGTGATCAGTGCATGATCAGTCACGTGATCAGTGCATGATCAGCCACGTGATCAGTGCATGATCAGCCACGTGATCAGTGCATGATCAGCCACGTGATCAGTGCATGATCAGTCACGTGATCAGTGCATGATCAGCCACGTGATCAGTGCATGATCAGTCACGTGATCAGTGCATGATCAGTCACGTGATCAGTGCATGATAGCTACGTGATCAGTGCATGATCAGCCACGTGATCAGTGCATGATAGCCACGTGATCAGTGCATGATCAGTCACGTGATCAGTGCATGATCAGCCACGTGATCAGTGCATGATCAGTCACGTGATCAGTGCATGATCAGCCACGTGATCAGTGCATGATCAGCCACGTGATCAGTGCATGATCAGTCACGTGATCAGTGCATGATCAGTCACGTGATCAGTGCATGATAGCTACGTGATCAGTGCATGATCAGCCACGTGATCAGTGCATGATCAGCCACGTGATCAGTGCATGATCAGTCACGTGATCAGTGCATGATCAGCCACGTGATCAGTGCATGATCAGCCACGTGATCAGTGCATGATCAGCCACGTGATCAGTGCATGATCAGTCACGTGATCAGTGCATGATCAGTCACGTGATCAGTGCATGATCATCCACGTGATCAGTGCATGATCAGTCATGTGATCAGTGCATGATAGCCCGTGATCAGTGCATGATCAGTCCCGTGATCAGTGCATGATCAGCCACGTGATCAGTGCATGATAGCCACGTGATCAGTGCATGATCAGTCACGTGATCAGTGCATGGTAGCTACGTGATCAGTGCATGATCAGCCACGTGATCAGTGCATGATAGCCACGTGATCAGTGCATGATCAGTCACGTGATCAGTGTGATCAGCCACGTGATCAGTGCATGATATCCACGTGATCAGTGCATGATAGCCACGTGATCAGTGCATGATAGCCACGTGATCAGTGCATGATCAGTCACGTGATCAGTGCATGATCAGCCACGTGATCAGTGCATGATCAGTCACGTGATCAGTGCATGATCAATTACGTGATCAGTGCATGATCAGTCACGTGACCAGTACATGGTTGCTACGTGATCATTGCATGATCAGCCACGTGATCAGTGCATGATCAGTCACGTGATCAGTGCATGATCAGTCACGTGATCAGTGCATGATCAGCCACGTGATCAGTGCATGATCAGTCACGTGATCAGTATATAGTAGCTACGTGATCAGTGCATGATCAGCCACGTGATCAGTGCATGATAGCCACGTGATCAGTGCATGATCAGCCACGTGATCAGTGCATGATCAGTCACGTGATCAGTGCATGATCAGCCACGTGATCAGTGCATGATCAGACACGTGATCAGTGTATGATCAGCCACGTGATCAGTGCATGATAGCCACGTGATCAGTGCATGATCAGTCACGTGATCAGTGTGTGATCAGCCACGTGAACAGTGCATGCTCAGTCACGTGATCAGGGCCTGCTGAGCTGCGTGATTACTGTCTGCTCATCTGCTTGACAATTGCCAGCTGAGCTGCACGATTCCTGCCTGTCATCTGCTTGACAATTGCCAGCTGTGCTGCGTAATTCCTGCCTGCTCAGCTGCTTGATTATTGCCAGCTGAGCAGCATGATTTCTCAGAGCTGAGTTCCATGATTATTGCCTGCTGACTGATTCCTGCCTACTCAGCTCTTTGTTCATTGCCTCCAGAGGCACATGATCAGTGTATGACAGCAAACATGATCAGCACATGATCAGTCACATGATCAATGCATGATAAGCCACGTGATCAGTGCATGATCAGTCACGTGATCAGTGCATGATCAGTCATGTGATCAGTGCATGGTAGCTGCGTGATCAGTGCATGATCAGCCACGTGATCAGTGCATGATAGCCACGTGATCAGTGCATGATCAGTCACGTGATCAGTGCATGATCAGTCACGTGATCAGTGCATGATCAGTCACGTGATCAGTGCATGATCAGTCACGTGATCAGTGCATGATCAGTCACGTGACCAGTGCATGGTAGCTACGTGATCATTGCATGATCAGCCACGTGATCAGTGCATGATAGCCACGTGATCAGTGCATGATAGCCACGTGATCAGTGCATGATCAGTCACGTGATAGTGTGATCAGCCACGTGATCAGTGCATGATATCCACGTGATCAGTGCATGATAGCCACGTGATCAGTGCATGATAGTCACGTGATCAGTGCATGATCAGTCACGTGATCAGTGTGTGATCAGCCACGTGATCAGTGCATGATCAGCCACGTGATCAGTGCATGATCAATTACGTGATCAGTGCATGATCAGTCACGTGATCAGTGCATGATTGCTACGTGATCAGTGCATGATCAGCCACGTGATCAGTGCATGATCAGCCACGTGATCAGTGCATGATCAGCCACGTGATCAGTGCATGATCAGCCACGTGATCAGTGCATGATCAGTCACGTGATCATGTGTGATCAGCCACGTGATCAGTGCATGATCAGCCACGTGATCAGTGCATGATCAATTACGTGATCAGTGCATGATCAGTCACGTGATCAGTGCATGATAGCTACGTGATCAGTGCATGATCAGCCACGTGATCAGTGCATGATAGCCACGTGATCAGTGCATGATCAGTCACGTGATCAGTGCATGATCAGTCACGTGATCAGTGCATGATCAGCCACGTGATCAGTGCATGATAGCCACGTGATCAGTGCATGATCAGTCACGTGATCAGTGCATGATCAGCCACGTGATCAGTGCATGATCAGCCACGTGATCAGTGCATGATCATCACGTGATCAGTGCATGATCAGTCACGTGACAGTACATGGTAGCTACGTGATCAGTGCATGATCAGCCACGTGATCAGTGCATGATAGCCACGTGATCAGTGCATGATCAGTCACGTGATCAGTGCATGATCAGTCACGTGATCAGTGCATGATCAGCACGTGATCAGTGCATGATCAGCCACGTGATCAGTGCATGATAGCCACGTGATCAGTGCATGATCAGTCACGTGATCAGTGCATGATCAGTCACGTGATCAGTGCATGATCAGCCACGTGATCAGTGCATGATAGCCACGTGATCAGTGCATGATCAGCCACGTGATCAGTGCATGATAGCCACGTGATCAGTGCATGATCAGCCACGTGATCAGTGCATGATAGCCACGTGATCAGTGCATGACAATTACGTGATCAGTGCATGATCAATCACGTGATCAGTGCATGATAGCCACGTGATCAGTGCATGATCAGTCACGTGATCAGTGTATGATCAGCCACGTGAACAGTGCATGCTCAGTCACGTGATCAGGGCCTGCTGAGCTGCGTGATTACTGTCTGCTCATCTGCTTGACAATTGCCAGCTGAGCTGCACGATTCCTGCCTGTCATCTGCTTGACAATTGCCAGCTGTGCTGCGTAATTCCTGCCTGCTCAGCTGCTTGATTATTGCCAGCTGAGCAGCATGATTTCTCAGAGCTGAGTTCCATGATTATTGCCTGCTGACTGATTCCTGCCTACTCAGCTCTTTGTTCATTGCCTCCAGAGGCACATGATCAGTGTATGATAGCAAACATGATCAGCACATGATCAGTCACATGATCAGTGCATGATAAGCCACGTGATCAGTGCATGATCAGTCACGTGATCAGTGCATGATCAGTCATGTGATCAGTGCATGGTAGCTGTGTGATCAGTGCATGATCAGCCACGTGATCAGTGCATGATAGCCACGTGATCAGTGCATGATCAGTCACGTGATCAGTGCATGATCAGTCACGTGATCAGTGCATGATCAGTCACGTGATCAGTGCATGATCAGTCACGTGATCAGTGCATGATCAGTCACGTGACCAGTGCATGGTAGCTACGTGATCATTGCATGATCAGCCACGTGATCAGTGCATGATAGCCACGTGATCAGTGCATGATAGCCACGTGATCAGTGCATGATCAGTCACGTGATAGTGTGATCAGCCACGTGATCAGTGCATGATAGCCACGTGATCAGTGCATGATAGCCACGTGATCAGTGCATGATCAGTCACGTGATCAGTGCATGATCAGTCACGTGATCGTGTGTGATCAGCCACGTGATCAGTGCATGATCAGCCACGTGATCAGTGCATGATCAATTACGTGATCAGTGCATGATCAGTCACGTGATCAGTGCATGGTTGCTACGTGATCAGTGCATGATCAGCCACGTGATCAGTGCATGATCAGCCACGTGATCAGTGCATGATCAGCCACGTGATCAGTGCATGATCAGCCACGTGATCAGTGCATGATCAGTCACGTGATCATGTGTGATCAGCCACGTGATCAGTGCATGATCAGCCACGTGATCAGTGCATGATCAATTACGTGATCAGTGCATGATCAGTCACGTGATCAGTGCATGATAGCTACGTGATCAGTGCATGATCAGCCACGTGATCAGTGCATGATAGCCACGTGATCAGTGCATGATCAGTCACGTGATCAGTGCATGATCAGTCACGTGACAGTGCATGATCAGCCACGTGATCAGTGCATGATAGCCACGTGATCAGTGCATGATCAGTCACGTGATCAGTGCATGATCAGTCACGTGATCAGTGCATGATCAGCCACGTGATCAGTGCATGATCAGTCACGTGATCAGTGCATGATCAGTCACGTGACCAGTACATGGTAGCTACGTGATCAGTGCATGATCAGCCACGTGATCAGTGCATGATAGCCACGTGATCAGTGCATGATCAGTCACGTGATCAGTGCATGATCAGTCACGTGATCAGTGCATGATCAGGCACGTGATCAGTGCATGATCAGCCACGTGATCAGTGCATGATAGCCACGTGATCAGTGCATGATCAGTCACGTGATCAGTGCATGATCAGTCACGTGATCAGTGCATGATCAGCCACGTGATCAGTGCATGATAGCTACGTGATCAGTGCATGATCAGCCACGTGATCAGTGCATGATAGCCACGTGATCAGTGCATGATCAGCCACGTGATCAGTGCATGATAGCCACGTGATCAGTGCATGACAATTACGTGATCAGTGCATGATCAGTCACGTGATCAGTGCATGATAGCCACGTGATCAGTGCATGATCAGTCACGTGATCAGTGTGTGATCAGCCACGTGAACAGTGCATGCTCAGTCACGTGATCAGGGCCTGCTGAGCTGCGTGATTACTGTCTGCTCATCTGCTTGACAATTGCCAGCTGAGCTGCATGATTCCTGCCTGTCATCTGCTTGACAATTGCCACCTGTGCTGCATAATTCCTGCCTGCTCATCTGCTTGATTATTGCCAGCTGAGCAGCATGATTTCTCAGAGCTGAGTTCCATGATTATAGCCTGCTGACTGATTCCTGCCTACTCAGCTCTTTGTTCATTGCCTCCAGATGCACATGATCAGTGTATGACACCAAACATGATCAGCACATGATCAGTCACATGATCAATGCATGATAAGCCACGTGATCAGTGCATGATCAGTCACGTGATCAGTGCATGATCAGTCACGTGATCAGTGCATGATCAGCCACGTGATCAGTGCATGATCAGCCACGTGATCAGTGCATGATCAGTCACGTGATCAGTGCATGATCAGCCACGTGATCAGTGCATGATAGCCACGTGATCAGTGCATGATCAGCCACGTGATCAGTGCATGATCAGTCACGTGATCAGTGCATGATCAGCCACGTGATCAGTGCATGATCAGGCACGTGATCAGTGCATGATCAGCCACGTGATCAGTGCATGATAGCCACGTGATCAGTGCATGATCAGTCACGTGATCAGTGCATGATCAGTCACGTGATCAGTGCATGATCAGCACGTGATCAGTGCATGATCAGTCATGTAGTCAGTGCATGATAGCGCCGTGATCAGTGCATGATCAGTCCCGTGATCAGTGCATGATCAGCCACGTGATCAGTGCATGATAGCTACGTGATCAGTGCATGATCAGTCACATGATCAGTGCATGATAAGCCACGTGATCAGTGCATGATAGCCACGTGATCAGTGCATTCAATTACGTGATCAGTGCATGATCAGTCACGTGATCAGTGCATGATAGCCACGTGATCAGTGCATGATCAGTCACGTGATCAGTGTGTGATCAGCCACGTGAACAGTGCATGCTCAGTCACGTGATCAGGGCCTGCTGAGCTGCGTGATTACTGTCTGCTCATCTGCTTGACAATTGCCAGCTGAGCTGCACGATTCCTGCCTGTCATCTGCTTGACAATTGCCATCTGTGCTGCATAATTCCTGCCTGCTCATCTACTTGATTATTGCCAGCTGAGCAGCATGATTTCTCAGAGCTGAGTTCCAAGATTATTGCCTACTGATTCCTGCCTACTCAGCTCTTTGTTCATTGCCTCCAGAGGCACATGATCAGTGTATGACACCAAACATGATCAGCACATGATCAGTCACATGATCAGTGCATGATAGCCACGTGATCAGTGCATGATCAGTCACGTGATCAGTGCATGATCAGCACGTGATCAGTGCATGATCAGCCACGTGATCAGTGCATGATCAGTCATGTGATACGTGCATGATCAGCCACGTGATCAGTGCATGATATCCACGTGATCAGTGCATGATCAGCCACGTGATCAGTGCATGATAGCCACGTGATCAGTGCATGATCAGTCACGTGATCAGTGTATGATCAGCCACGTGATCAGTGCATGATCAGCCACGTGATCAGTGCATGATCAGCCACGTGATCAGTGCATGATACCACGTGATCAGTGCATGATCAGTCACGTGATCAGTGCATGATCAGCCACGTGATCAGTGCATGATAGTCACGTGATCAGTGCATGATAGCCACGTGATCAGTGCATGATCAGTCACGTGATCAGTGCATGATCAGGCACGTGATCAGTGCATGATCAGCACGTGATCAGTGCATGATAGCCACGTGATCAGTGCATGATCAGTCACGTGATCAGTGCAGATCAGTCACGTGATCAGTGCATGATCAGCCACGTGATCAGTGCATGATCAATTACGTGATCAGTGCATGATCAGTCACGTGACCAGTACATGGTTGCTACGTGATCATTGCATGATCAGCCACGTGATCAGTGCATGATAGCCACGTGATCAGTGCATGATCAGTCACGTGATCAGTGCATGATCAGTCACGTGATCAGTGCATGATCATTTACGTGATCAGTGCATGATCAGTCACGTGACCAGTATATGGTAGCTACGTGATCATTCCATGATCAGCCACGTGATCAGTGCATGATAGCCACGTGATCAGTGCATGATCAGTCACGTGATCAGTGCATGATCAGTCACGTGATCAGTGCATGATCAGCCACGTGATCAGTGCATGATCAATTACGTGATCAGTGCATGATCAGTCACGTGATCAGTGCATGATCAGCCAGTGATCAGTGCATGATCAGCCACGTGATCAGTGCATGATCAGCCACGTGATCAGTGCATGATCAGTCACGTGATCAGTGCATGATCAGCCACGTGATCAGTGCATGATCAGTCACGTGATCAGTGCATGATCAGTCACGTGATCAGTGCATGGTAGCTACGTGATCAGTGCATGATCAGCCACGTGATCAGTGCATGATAGCCACGTGATCAGTGCATGATCAGTCACGTGATCAGTGCATGATCAGCCACGTGATCAGTGCATGATCAGTCACGTGATCAGTGCATGATCAGCCACGTGATCAGTGCATGATCAATTACGTGATCAGTGCATGATCAGTCACGTGATCAGTGCATGGTAGCTACGTGATCAGTGCATGATCAGCCACGTGATCAGTGCATGATCAGTCACGTGATCAGTGCATGATCAGCCACGTGATCAGTGCATGATCAATTACGTGATCAGTGCATGATCAGTCACGTGATCAGTACATGATAGCTACGTGATCAGTGCATGATCAGCCACGTGATCAGTGCATGATAGCCACGTGATCAGTGCATGATCAGTCACGTGATCAGTGCATGATCAGTCACGTGATCAGTGCATGATCAGTCACGTGATCAGTGCATGATCAATTACGTGATCAGTGCATGATCAGTCACGTGACAGTACATGGTAGCTACGTGATCATTGCATGATCAGCCACGTGATCAGTGCATGATAGCCACGTGATCAGTGCATGATCAGTCACGTGATCAGTGCATGATCATCCACGTGATCAGTGCATGATCAGTCACGTGATCAGTGCATGATCAGACGTGATCAGTGCATGATCAGTCACGTGATCAGTGCATGATCAGCCACGTGATCAGTGCATGATAGCCACGTAATCAGTGCATGATAGCCAGTGATCAGTGCATGATCAGTCACGTGATCAGTGCATGATCAGTCACGTGATCAGTGCATGATCAGTCACGTGATCAGTGCATGATCAGCCACGTGATCAGTGCATGATCAGTCACGTGATCAGTGCATGATAGCCCGTGATCAGTGCATGATCAGTCCCGTGATCAGTGCATGATCAGCCACGTGATCAGTGCATGATAGCTACGTGATCAGTGCATGATCAGTCACGTGATCAGTGCATGACAATCACGTGATCAGTGCATGATCAATCACGTGATCAGTGCATGATAGCCACGTGATCAGTGCATGATCATTCACGTGATCAGTGTGTGATCAGCCACGTGAACAGTGCATGCTCAGTCACGTGATCAGGGCCTGCTGAGCTGCGTGATTACTGTCTGCTCATCTGCTTGACAATTGCCAGCTGAGCTGCACGATTCCTGCCTGTCATCTGCTTGACAATTGCCAGCTGTGCTGCATAATTCCTGCCTGCTCATCTGCTTGATTATTGCCAGCTGAGCAGCATGATTTCTCAGAGCTGAGTTCCATGATTATTGTCTACTGATTCCTGCCTACTCAGCTCTTTGTTCATTGCCTCCAGAGGCACATGATCAGTGTATGACACCAAACATGATCAGTGCATGATGAATCACATGATCAATGCATGATAAGCCACGTGATCAGTGCATGATCAATTACGTGATCAGTGCATGATCAGTCATGTGATCAGTACATGGTAGCTGCGTGATCATTGCATGATCAGCCACGTGATCAGTGCATGATAGCCACGTGATCAGTGCATGATCAGCCACGTGATCAGTGCATGATCAGTCACGTGATCAGTGCATGATCAGCCACGTGATCAGTGCATGATCAGTCACGTGATCAGTGCATGGTAGCTACGTGATCAGTGCATGATCAGTCACGTGATAGTGTGTGATCAGCCACGTGATCAGTGCATGATATCAGTGCATGATAGCCACGTGATCAGTGCATGATAGCCACGTGATCAGTGCATGATCAGTCACGTGATCAGTGCATGATAGCCACGTGATCAGTGCATGATCAGTCACGTGATCAGTGTGTGATCAGCCACGTGATCAGTGCATGATATCAGTGCATGATAGCCACGTGATCAGTGCATGATAGCCACGTGATCAGTGCATGATCAGTCACGTGATCAGTGTGTGATCAGCCACGTGATCAGTGCATGATCAGCCACGTGATCAGTGCATGATCAATTACGTGATCAGTGCATGATCAGTCACGTGACCAGTGCATGATAGCTACGTGATCAGTGCATGATCAGCCACGTGATCAGTGCATGATAGCCACGTGATCAGTGCATGATCAGGCACGTGATCAGTGCATGATCAGTCACGTGATCAGTGCATGATCAGTTACGTGATCAGTGCATGCTCAGTCACGTGTTCAGGGCCTGCTGAGCTGCGTGATTACTGTCTGCTCATCTGCTTGACAATTGCCAGCTGAGCTGCACGATTCCTGCCTGTCATCTGCTTGACAATTGCCACCTGTGCTGCATAATTCCTGCCTGCTCATCTGCTTGATTATTGCCAGCTGAGCAGCATGATTTCTCAGAGCTGAGTTCCATGATTATAGCCTGCTGACTGATTCCTGCCTACTCAGCTCTTTGTTCATTGCCTCCAGATGCACATGATCAGTGTATGACACCAAACATGATCAGCACATGATCAGTCACATGATCAATGCATGATAAGCCAGTGATCAGTGCATGATCAGTCACGTGATCAGTGCATGATCAGTCACGTGATCAGTGCATGATCAGCCACGTGATCAGTGCATGATCAGCCACGTGATCAGTGCATGATCAGGCACGTGATCAGTGCATGATCAGCCACGTGATCAGTGCATGATAGCCACGTGATCAGTGCATGATCAGTCACGTGATCAGTGCATGATCAGTCACGTGATCAGTGCATGATCAGCCACGTGATCAGTGCATGATAGCCACGTGATCAGTGCATGATAGCCACGTGATCAGTGCATGATCAGTCACGTGATCAGTGCATGATCAGCCACGTGATCAGTGCATGATCAGTCACGTGATCAGTGCATGATCAGCCACGTGATCAGTGCATGATAGCCACGTGATCAGTGCATGATCAGCACGTGATCAGTGCATGTCAGTCATGTGTCAGTGCATGATAGCGCCGTGATCAGTGCATGATCAGTCCCGTGATCAGTGCATGATCAGCCACGTGACCAGTGCATGATAGCTACGTGATCAGTGCATGATCAGTCACGTGATCAGTGCATGATCAGCCACGTGATCAGTGCATGATCAGCCACGTGAGCAGTGCATAAATTACGTGATCAGTGCATGATCAATCACGTGATCAGTGCATGATAGCCACGTGATCAGTGCATGATCATTCACGTGATCAGTGTGTGATCAGCCACGTGATCAGTGCATGCTCAGTCACGTGATCAGTGCCTGCTGAGCTGCGTGATTACTGTCTGCTCATCTGCTTGACAATTGCCATCTGTGCTGCATAATTCCTGCCTGCTCATCTACTTGATTATTGCCAGCTGAGCAGCATGATTTCTCAGAGCTGAGTTCCATGATTATTGCCTACTGATTCCTGCCTTCTCAGCTCTTTGTTCATTGCCTCCAGAGGCACATGATCAGTGTATGACACCAAACATGATCAGTGCATGATGAATCACATGATCAATGCATGATAGCCACGTGATCAGTGCATGATCAGTCACGTGATCAGTACATGATAGCTACGTGATCAGTGCATGATCAGCCACGTGATCAGTGCATGATCAGTCACGTGATCAGTGTGTGATCAGCCACGTGATCAGTGCATGATATCCACGTGATCAGTGCATGATAGCCACGTGATCAGTGCATGATAGCCACGTGATCAGTGCATGATCAGTCACGTGATCAGTGCATGATCAGCCACGTGATCAGTGCATGATCAGCCACGTGATCAGTGCATGATCAGCCACGTGATCAGTGCATGATACCACGTGATCAGTGCATGATCAGTCACGTGATCAGTGCATGATCAGCCACGTGATCAGTGCATGATAGCCACGTGATCAGTGCATGATAGCCACGTGATCAGTGCATGATCAGTCACGTGATCAGTGCATGATCAGCCACGTGATCAGTGCATGATCAGCACGTGATCAGTGCATGATAGCCACGTGATCAGTGCATGATCAGTCACGTGATCAGTGCATGATCAGTCACGTGATCAGTGCATCATGAGCCACGTGATCAGTGCATGATCAATTACGTGATCAGTGCATGATCAGTCACGTGACCAGTACATGGTTGCTACGTGATCATTGCATGATCAGCCACGTGAGCAGTGCATGATAGCCACGTGATCAGTGCATGATCAGTCACGTGATCAGTGCATGATCAGTCACGTGATCAGTGCATGATCATTTACGTGATCAGTGCATGATCAGTCACGTGACCAGTATATGGTAGCTACGTGATCATTGCATGATCAGCCACGTGATCAGTGCATGATAGCCACGTGATCAGTGCATGATCAGTCACGTGATCAGTGCATGATCAGTCACGTGATCAGTGCATGATCAGCCACGTGATCAGTGCATGATCAATTACGTGATCAGTGCATGATCAGTCACGTGATCAGTGCATGATCAGCCACGTGATCAGTGCATGATCAGCCACGTGATCAGTGCATGATCAGCCACGTGATCAGTGCATGATCAGTCACGTGATCAGTGCATGATCAGCCACGTGATCAGTGCATGATCAGTCACGTGATCAGTGCATGATCAGTCACGTGACCAGTGCATGATAGCTACGTGATCAGTGCATGATCAGCCACGTGTCAGTGCATGATAGCCACGTGATCAGTGCATGATCAGCCACGTGATCAGTGCATGATCAGTCACGTGATCAGTGCATGATCAGTCACGTGATCAGTGCATGATCAGCCACGTGATCAGTGCATGTCAGTCATGTATCAGTGCATGATAGCCCGTGATCAGTGCATGATCAGTCCCGTGATCAGTGCATGATCAGCCACGTGATCAGTGCATGATAGCCACGTGATCAGTGCATGATCACCACGTGATCAGTGCATGATAGCCACGTGATCAGTGCATGATCAGTCACGTGATCATGTGTGATCAGCCACGTGATCAGTGCATGATAGCCACGTGATCAGTGCATGATCAATTACGTGATCAGTGCATGATCAGTCACGTGACCAGTGCATGGTAGCTACGTGATCAGTGCATGATCAGCCACGTGATCAGTGCATGATCAGTCACGTGATCAGTGCATGATCAGCCACGTGATCAGTGCATGATCAGTTACGTGATCAGTGCATGATCAGTCACGTGATCAGTGCATGGTAGCTACGTGATCATTGCATGATCAGCCACGTGATCAGTGCATGATAGCCACGTGATCAGTGCATGATCAGTCACGTGATCAGTGCATGATCAGTCACGTGATCAGTGCATGATCAGTCACGTGATCAGTGCATGATCAATTACGTGATCAGTGCATGATCAGTCACGTGATCAGTACATGGTAGCTACGTGATCAGTGCATGATCAGCCACGTGATCAGTGCATGATAGCCACGTGATCAGTGCATGATCAGTCACGTGATCAGTGCATGATCATCACGTGATCAGTGCATGATCATCACGTGATCAGTGCATGATCAGACGTGATCAGTGCATGATCAGTCACGTGATCAGTGCATGATCAGCCACGTGATCAGTGCATGATAGCCACGTGATCAGTGCATGATAGCCAGTGATCAGTGCATGATCAGTCACGTGATCAGTGCATGATCAGCCACGTGATCAGTGCATGATTGCCACTGATCAGTGCATGATCAGTCACGTGATCAGTGCATGATCAGTCACGTGATCAGTGCATGATCATCCACGTGATCAGTGCATGATCAGTCATGTGATCAGTGCATGATAGCCCGTGATCAGTGCATGATCAGTCCCGTGATCAGTGCATGATCAGCCACGTGATCAGTGCATGATAGCCACGTGATCAGTGCATGATCAGTCACGTGATCAGTGCATGATCAGCCACGTGATCAGTGCATGATAGCCACGTGATCAGTGCATGACAGCCACGTGATCAGTGCATGATCAGTCACGTGATCAGTGCATGAGAGCCACGTGATCAGTGCATGATCAGTCACGTGATATATGTGTGATCAGCCACGTGAACAGTGCATGCTCAGTCACGTGATCAGGGCCTGCTGAGCTGCGTGATTACTGTCTGCTCATCTGCTTGACAATTGCCAGCTGAGCTGCATGATTCCTGCCTGTCATCTGCTTGACAATTGCCACCTGTGCTGCGTAATTCCTGCCTGCTCATCTACTTGATTATTGCCAGCTGAGCAGCATGATTTCTCAGAGCTGACTTCCATGATTATTGCCTGCTGACTGATTCCTGCCTACTCAGCTCTGTGTTCATTGCCTCCAGAGGCACAGGATCAGTGTATGACAGCAAACATGATCAGCACATGATCAGTCACATGATCAATGCATGATAAGCCACGTGATCAGTGCATGATCAGTACGTGATCAGTGCATGATCAGTCATGTGACCAGTACATGGTAGCTGCGTGATCAGTGCATGATCAGCCACGTGATCAGTGCATGATAGCCACGTGATCAGTGCATGATCAGCCACGTGATCAGTGCATGATCAGTCACGTGATCAGTGCATGATCAGTCACGTGACCAGTACATGTAGCTACGTGATCATTGCATGATCAGCCACGTGATCAGTGCATGATAGCCACGTGATCAGTGCATGATCAGCCACGTGATCAGTGCATGATCAGTCACGTGATCAGTGCATGATCAGCCACGTGATCAGTGCATGATCAGTCACGTGATCAGTGCATGATCAGCCACGTGATCAGTGCATGATAGCCACGTGATCAGTGCATGATCAGTCACGTGATCAGTGCATGATCAGTCACGTGATCAGTGCATGATCAGCACGTGATCAGTGCATGATCAGTCATGTGTCAGTGCATGATAGCGCCGTGATCAGTGCATGATCAGTCCTGTGATCAGTGCATGATCAGCCACGTGATCAGTGCATGATAGCCACGTGATCAGTGCATGATCAGTCACGTGATCAGTGCATGATCAGCCACGTGATCAGTGCATGATAGCCACGTGATCAGTGCATGACAATTACGTGATCAGTGCATGATCAGTCACGTGATCAGTGCATGATAGCCACGTGATCAGTGCATGATCATTCACGTGATCAGTGTGTGATCAGCCACGTGAACAGTGCATGCTCAGTCACGTGATCAGGGCCTGCTGAGCTGCGTGATTACTGTCTGCTCATCTGCTTGACAATTGCCAGCTGAGCTGTACGATTCCTGCCTGTCATCTGCTTGACAATTGCCATCTGTGCTGCATAATTCCTGCCTGCTCATCTGCTTGATTATTGCCAGCTGAGCAGCATGATTTCTCAGAGCTGAGTTCCATGATTATTGCCTACTGATTCCTGCCTACTCAGCTCTTTGTTCATTGCCTCCAGAGGCACATGATCAGTGTATGACAGCAAACATGATCAGCACATGATCAGTCACATGATCAGTGCATGATAGCCACGTGATCAGTGCATGATCAGTCACGTGATCAGTGCATGATCATCCACGTGATCAGTGCATGATCAGTCACGTGATCAGTGCATGATCAGACGTGATCAGTGCATGATCAGTCACGTGATCAGTGCATGGTAGCTACGTGATCAGTGCATGATCAGCCACGTGATCAGTGCATGATAGCCACGTGATCAGTGCATGATCAGTCACGTGATCAGTGTGTGATCAGCCACGTGATCAGTGCATGATCAGTCACGTGATCAGTGCATGATAATTACGTGATCAGTGCATGATCAGTCACGTGACAGTACATGGTAGCTACGTGATCATTGCATGATCAGCCACGTGATCAGTGCATGATAGCCACGTGATCAGTGCATGATCAGTCACGTGATCAGTGCATGATCAGTCACGTGATCAGTGCATGATCAGCCACGTGATCAGTGCATGATCAGTCACGTGATCAGTATATGGTAAATACGTGATCAGTGCATGATCAGCCACGTGATCAGTGCATGATAGCCACGTGATCAGTGCATGATCAGTCACGTGATCAGTGTATGATCAGCCACGTGATCAGTGCATGTGCCACGTGATCAGTGCATGATCAGTCACGTGACAGGTGTGTATCAGCCACGTGATCAGTGCATGATCAGCCACGTGATCAGTGCATGATAGCCACGTGATCAGTGCATGATCAGTTACGTGATCAGTGCATGATCAGCCACGTGATCAGTGCATGATCAGCCACGTGATCAGTGCATGATCAGTCACGTGATCAGTGCATGATAGCTACGTGATCAGTGCATGATCAGCCACGTGATCAGTGCATGATCATCCACGTGATCAGTGCATGATCAGCCACGTGATCAGTGCATGATCAGTCACGTGATCAGTGCATGATCAGCCACGTGATCAGTGCATGATCAGCCACGTGATCAGTGCATGATCAGCCACGTGATCAGTGCATGATCAGCCACGTGATCAGTGCATGATCAGTCACGTGATCAGTGCATGATAGCCACGTGATCAGTGCATGATCAGCCACGTGATCAGTGCATGATCAGTTACGTGATCAGTGCATGATCAGTTACGTGAGCAGTGTATGATCAGCCACGTGATCAGTGCATGGTCAGACACGTGAACAGTGTATGATCAGCCACGTGATCAGTGCATGATATCCAAGTGATCAGTGCATGATCAATCACGTGATCAGTGTATGATCAGCCACGTGAACAGTGCATGCTCAGTCACGTGATCAGGGCCTGCTGAGCTGCGTGATTACTGTCTGCTCATCTGCTTGACAATTGCCAGCTGAGCTGCACGATTCCTGCCTGTCATCTGCTTGACATTTGCCAGCTGTGCTGCGTAATTCCTGCCTGCTCAGCTGCTTGATTATTGCCAGCTGAGCAGCATGATTCCTCACAGCTGAGTTCCATGATTATTGCCTGCTGACTCTATAATTCGTGCCTACTCAGCTCTTTGTTTATTGCCTCCAGAGGCACATGATCAGTGTATGATAGCAAACATGATCAGCGCATGATCAGTCACATGATCAGCGCCATTAAGTCACGTGATCACTACAAGATAGTCATGTGATCAGTCCATGCTCAGTCACGGTATCAGTGCATGATCAGCCACGTGATCAGTGCATGATAGCCACGTGATCAGTGCATGATAGCCACGTGAATCAGTGCATGATCAGCCAGGTGATCAGTGCATGATTGCCACGTGATCAGTGCATGATCAGTCACGTGATCAGTGCATGACCAGGTACGTGATCAGTGCATGATCAGCCACGTGATCAGTGCATGATAGCCACGTGATCAGTGCATGATCAGTCACGTGATCATGTATGATCAGTCACGTGACCAGTACATGGTAGCTACATGATCATTGCATGATCAGCCACGTGAGTAGTGCATGATAGCCACGTGATCAGTGCATGATCAGTCACGTGATCAGTGCATGATCAGTCACGTGATCAGTGCATGATCAGGCACGTGATCAGTGCATGATCAGCCACGTGATCAGTGCATGATAGCCACGTGATCAGTGCATGATCAGTCACGTGATCAGTGCATGATCAGTCACGTGATCAGTGCATGATCAGCCACGTGATCAGTGCATGATCATTACGTGATCAGTGCATGATCAGTCACGTGATCAGTACATGGTAGCTGCGTGATCAGTGCATGATCAGCCACGTGATCAGTGCATGATAGCCACGTGATCAGTGCATGATCAGTCACGTGATCAGTGCATGATCAGCCACGTGATCAGTGCATGATCAGTCACGTGATCAGTGCATGATCAGCCACGTGATCAGTGCATGATCAGTTACGTGATCAGTGCATGATCAGTCACGTGATCAGTGCATGATAGTCACGTGATCAGTGCATGATCAGCCACGTGATCAGTGCATGATCAGTTACGTGATCAGTGCATGATCAGTTACGTGAGCAGTGTATGATCACCCACGTGATCAGTGCATGGTCAGACACGTGAAGAGTGTATGATCAGCCACGTGATCAGTGCATGATATCTAAGTGATCAGTGCATGATCAATCACGTGATCAGTGTATGATCAGCCACGTGAACAGTGCATGCTCAGTCACGTGATCAGGGCCTGCTGAGCTGCGTGATTACTGTCTGCTCATCTGCTTGACAATTGCCAGCTGAGCTGCACGATTCCTGCCTGTCATCTGCTTGACAATTGCCAGCTGTGCTGCGTAATTCCTGCCTGCTCAGCTGCTTGATTATTGCCAGCTGAGCAGCATGATTCCTCACAGCTGAGTTCCATGATTATTGCCTGCTGACTGTTTGTTTCGTGCCTACTCAGCTCTTTGTTTATTGCCTCCAGAGGCACATGATCAGTGTATGATAGCAAACATGATCAGCGCATGATCAGTCAGATGATCAGCGCCATTAAGTCACGTGATCACTACATGATAGTCATGTGATCAGTCCATGCTCAGTCACGGTATCAGTGCATGATCAGCCACGTGATCAGTGCATGATAGCCACGTGATCAGTGCATGATCAGTCACGTGATCAGTGCATGATTGCTACGTGATCAGTGCATGATCAGTCACGTGATCAGTGCATGATCAGGCAGGTGATCAGTGCATGATCAGCCACGTGATCAGTGCATGATAGCCACGTGATCAGTGCATGATCAGTCACCTGATGGGTGTATGATCAGTCACGTGACCAGTACATGGTAGCTACATGATCATTGCATGATCAGCCACGTGAGTAGTGCATGATAGCCACGTGATCAGTGCATGATCAGTCACGTGATCAGTGCATGATCAGCCACGTGATCAGTGCATGATCAATTACGTGATCAGTGCATGATCAGTCACGTGATCAGTGCATGGTAGCCACGTGATCAGTGCATGATCAGCCACGTGATCAGTGCATGATAGCCACGTGATCAGTGCATGATCAGTCACGTGATCAGTGCATGATCATCCACGTGATCAGTGCATGATATCAGTGCATGATAGCCACGTGATCAGTGCATGATAGCCACGTGATCAGTGCATGATCAGTCACGTGATCAGTGCATGATCAGCCACGTGATCAGTGCATGATGCCACGTGATCAGTGCATGATCAGTCACGTGATCAGTGCATGATCAGCCACGTGATCAGTGCATGATCAGCCACGTGATCAGTGCATGATAGCCACGTGATCAGTGCATGATCAGTTACGTGATCAGTGCATGATCAGCCACGTGATCAGTGCATGATCATCACGTGATCAGTGCATGATCAGTCACGTGATCAGTGCATGATAGCCACGTGATCAGTGCATGATCAGCCACGTGATCAGTGCATGATAGCCACGTGATCAGTGCATGATCAGCCACGTGATCAGTGCATGATCAGTCACGTGATCAGTGCATGATCAGCCACGTGATCAGTGCATGACGAGGCACGTGATCAGTATGATCAGCCACGTGATCAGTGCATGATAGTCACGTGATCAGTGCATGATCAGTCACGTGATCAGTGCATGATATCACGTGATCAGTGCATGATCAGTCACGTGATCAGTGCATGATCAGCCACGTGATCAGTGCATGATCAGACACGTGATCAGTGCATGATCAGTCACGTGATCAGTGCATGATAGCTACGTGATCAGTGCATGATCAGCCACGTGATCAGTGCATGATAGCCACGTGATCAGTGCATGATAGTCACGTGATCAGTGCATGATCAGTCACGTGATCAGTGCATGATCAGTCACGTGATCAGTGCATGATCAGCACGTGATCAGTGCATGATCAGCCACGTGATCAGTGCATGATCAGTCACGTGATCAGTGCATGATAGCTACGTGATCAGTGCATGATCAGTCACGTGATCAGTGCATGATCAATTACGTGATCAGTGCATGATCAGTCACGTGATCAGTGCATGATAGCTACGTGATCAGTGCATGATCAGCCACGTGATCAGTGCATGATAGCCACGTGATCAGTGCATGATCAGTCACGTGATCAGTGCATGATCAGTCACGTGATCAGTGCATGATCAGTTACGTGATCAGTGCATGATCAGTCACGTGATCAGTGCATGTAAGCTACGTGATCAGTGCATGATCAGCCACGTGATCAGTGCATGATAGCCACGTGATCAGTGCATGATCAGCCACGTGATCAGTGCATGATCAGCCACGTGATCAGTGCATGATCAGTCACGTGATCAGTGCATGATCAGCCACGTGATCAGTGCATGATCAGCCACGTGATCAGTGCATGATCAGCCACGTGATCAGTGCATGATCAGTCACGTGATCAGTGCATGGTAGCTGCGTGATCATGCATGATCAGCCACGTGATCAGTGCATGATAGCCACGTGATCAGTGCATGATCAGCCACGTGATCAGTGCATGATCAGTCACGTGATCAGTGCATGATCAGTCACGTGATCAGTGCATGATAGCTACGTGATCAGTGCATGATCAGCCACGTGATCAGTGCATGATCAGCCACGTGATCAGTGCATGATCAGCCACGTGATCAGTGCATGATAGCCACGTGATCAGTGCATGATCAGTCACGTGATCAGTGTGTGATCAGCCACGTGATCAGTGCATGATAGCCACGTGATCAGTGCATGATAGCCACGTGATCAGTGCATGATAGTCACGTGATCAGTGCATGATCAGTCACGTGATCAGTGCATGATCAGCCACGTGATCAGTGCATGATCAGCCACGTGATCAGTGCATGATCAGTCACGTGATCAGTGCATGATAGCTACGTGATCAGTGCATGATCAGCCACGTGATCAGTGCATGATAGCCACGTGATCAGTGCATGATCAGCTACGTGATCAGTTATGATCAGCCACGTGATCAGTGCATGATCAGCCACGTGATCAGTGCATGATCAGCCACGTGATCAGTGCATGATACCACGTGATCAGTGCATGATCAGTCACGTGATCAGTGCATGATCAGGCACGTGATCAGTGCATGATATCCACGTGATCAGTGCATGATAGCCACGTGATCAGTGCATGATCAGTCACGTGATCAGTGCATGATCAGTCACGTGATCAGTGCATGATCAGCCACGTGATCAGTGCATGATAGCCACGTGATCAGTGCATGATCAGTCACGTGATCAGTGCATGATCAGTCACGTGATCAGTGCATGATCAGCCACGTGATCAGTGCATGATCAATTACGTGATCAGTGCATGATCAGTCACGTGACCAGTACATGGTAGCTACGTGATCAGTGCATGATCAGCCACGTGATCAGTGCATGATAGCCACGTGATCAGTGCATGATCAGTCACGTGATCAGTGCATGATCAGTCACGTGATCAGTGCATGATCAGCCACGTGATCAGTGCATGATCAGTCACGTGATCAGTGCATGATCAGTCACGTGATCAGTGCATGATCAGCCACGTGATCAGTGCATGATCAGCCACGTGATCAGTGCATGATAGCCACGTGATCAGTGCATGATCAGTCACGTGATCAGTGCATGATCATCCACGTGATCAGTGCATGATCAGTCACGTGATCAGTGCATGATATAGACGTGATCAGTGCATGATCAGTCACGTGATCAGTGCATGATCAGCCACGTGATCAGTGCATGATAGCCACGTGATCAGTGCATGATAGCCACGTGATCAGTGCATGATCAGTCACGTGATCAGTGCATGATCAGCCACGTGATCAGTGCATGATAGCCACGTGATCAGTGCATGATCAGTCACGTGATCAGTGCATGATCAGTCACGTGATCAGTGCATGATCAGTCACGTGATCAGTGCATGATCATCCACGTGATCAGTGCATGATCAGTCATGTGATCAGTGCATGATAGCACGTGATCAGTGCATGATCAGTCCCGTGATCAGTGCATGATCAGCCACGTGATCAGTGCATGATAGCCACGTGATCAGTGCATGATCAGTCACGTGATCAGTGCATGATCAGCCACGTGATCAGTGCATGATCAGCCACGTGATCAGTGCATACATACGTGATCAGTGCATGATCAATCACGTGATCAGTGCATGATAGCCACGTGATCAGTGCATGATCAGTCACGTGATAGGTATGTGATCAGCCACGTGAACAGTGCATGCTCAGTCACGTGATCATGGCCTGCTGAGCTGCGTGATTACTGTCTGCTCATCTGCTTGACAATTGCCAGCTGAGCTGCACGATTCCTGCCTGTCATCTGCTTGACAATTGCCACCTGTGCTGCGTAATTCCTGCCTGCTCATCTACTTGATTATTGCCAGCTGAGCAGCATGATTTCTCAGAGCTGAGTTCCATGATTATTGCCTGCTGACTGATTCCTGCCTACTCAGCTCTTTGTTCATTGCCTCCAGAGGCACATGATCAGTGTATGACACCAAACATGATCAGCACATGATCAGTCACATGATCAATGCATGATAAGCCACGTGATCAGTGCATGATCAATTACGTGATCAGTGCATGATCAGTCATGTGACAGTACATGTAGCTGCGTGATCATTGCATGATCAGCCACGTGATCAGTGCATGATAGCCACGTGATCAGTGCATGATCAGTCACGTGATCAGTGCATGATCAGTTACGTGATCAGTGCATGATCAGCCACGTGATCAGTGCATGATCAGCCACGTGATCAGTGCATGATCAGTCACGTGACCAGTGCATGGTAGCTACGTGATCATTGCATGATCAGCCACGTGATCAGTGCATGATAGCCACGTGATCAGTGCATGATCAGTCACGTGATCATGTGTGATCAGCCACGTGATCAGTGCATGATAGCCACGTGATCAGTGCATGATATCCACGTGATCAGTGCATGATAGTCACGTGATCAGTGCATGATCAGCCACGTGATCAGTGCATGATAGCCACGTGATCAGTGCATGATCAGTCACGTGATCAGTGCATGATCAGCCACGTGATCAGTGCATGATCAGCCACGTGATCAGTGCATGATCAATTACGTGATCAGTGCATGATCAGTCACGTGATCAGTACATGGTAGCTACGTGATCATTGCATGATCAGCCACGTGATCAGTGCATGATAGCCACGTGATCAGTGCATGATCCACGTGATCAGTGCATGATCAGTCACGTGATCAGTGCATGATCAGTCACGTGATCAGTGCATGATATCCACGTGATCAGTGCATGATAGCCACGTGATCAGTGCATGATCAGTCACGTGATCAGTGCATGATCAGTCACGTGATCAGTGCATGATCAGCCACGTGATCAGTGCATGATAGCCACGTGATCAGTGCATGATCAGTCACGTGATCAGTGCATGATCAGTCACGTGATCAGTGCATGATCAGCCACGTGATCAGTGCATGATCAATTACGTGATCAGTGCATGATCAGTCACGTGATAGTGCATGATTGCTACGTGATCAGTGCATGATCAGCCACGTGACAGGTGTGTGATCAGCCATGTGTCAGTGCATGATCAGCCACGTGATCAGTGCATGATAGCCACGTGATCAGTGCATGATCAGTTACGTGATCAGTGTATGATCAGCCACGTGATCAGTGCATGATAGCCACGTGATCAGTGCATGATCAGTCACGTGATCAGTGCATGATCAGTCACGTGACAGTGCATGATAGCCACGTGATCAGTGCATGATCAGCCACGTGACAGGTGTATGATCAGCCACGTGATCAGTGCATGATCAGCCACGTGATCAGTGCATGATCAATCACGTGATCAGTGTATGATCAGCCACGTGAACAGTGCATGCTCAGTCACGTGATCAGGGCCTGCTGAGCTGCGTGATTACTGTCTGCTCATCTGCTTGACAATTGCCAGCTGAGCTGCACGATTCCTGCCTGTCATCTGCTTGACAATTGCCAGCTGTGCTGCGTAATTCCTGCCTGCTCAGCTGCTTGATTATTGCCAGCTGAGCAGCATGATTCCTCACAGCTGAGTTCCATGATTATTGCCTGCTGACTGTTTGATTCGTGCCTACTCAGCTCTTTGTTTATTGCCTCCAGAGGCACATGATCAGTGTATGATAGCAAACATGATCAGTCACATGATCAGCACATGATGAATCACATAATCAATGCATGATAGCCACGTGATCAGTGCATGATCAGTCACGTGACCAGTACATGGTAGCTACGTGATCATTGCATGATCAGCCACGTGATCAGTGCATGATCAGTCATGTGATACGTGTGTGATCAGCCACGTGATCAGTGCATGATATCCACGTGATCAGTGAATGATAGCCACGTGATTAGTGCATGATAGCCACGTGATCAGTGCATGACCAGCTACGTGAGCAGTGTATGATCAGCCACGTGATCAGTGCATGGTCAGACACGTGAACAGTGTATGATCAGCCACGTGATCAGTGCAGGATACCTACGTGATCAGTTCATGATTAGTCACGTGATCTGTGCCTGATCAGGCACGTAATCAGTGCATGATATCCACGTGATCAGTGCAGTATAGCCACGTGATCAGTTCATGATTAGTCACGTGATCTGTGCATGACCAGGCACGTAAACAGTGCATGATTAGCCACGTGATCAGTGCATGATAGCCACGTGATCAGTGCATGATCAGTCACGTGATCAGTGCATGATGAGCCACGTGATCAGTGCTGGATCAATTACATGATCAGTGCATGATCAGTCAGGTGATCCAGTACATGGTTGCTACGTGAACATTGCATGATCACCCACGTGAGGAGAGCATGGTAGCCACGTGATCAGTGCATGATCAATCAAGTGATCAGTACATGATCAGTCACGGGAACAGTGCATGATCATTCACATGATCTGTGCATGATCAGTCACGTGATCAGTACATGATCAGCCACGTGAGCAGTACATGATCAGCCACGGGAGCAGTGCATGATCAGCTACGTGATCTGTGCATGATCAGTCGCGTGACCAGTGCATGGTCAGCCACGTGATCAGTGCATGACCAGCCACGTGAGCAGTGCATGATCAGCCACGTGAGGTGTGCATGATCAGTCACGTGATCAGTGCATGATCAGACAGGTGAACAGTGCACGATTAGCCATGTGATCAGTGCATGATCAGTTACGTGAGCAGTGCATGATCAGCCACGTGAGCAGTGTATGACCAGCCCCGTGATCAGTGCATGGTCAGACAGGTGACCAGTGCATGATTAGCCACGTGATCAGTGCATGACCAGTCACGTGAGCAGTGTATGATCAGCCACGTGATGAGTGCATGACCAGTCACGTGATCAGTGCATGATCAGTCACGTGACCAGTACATGGTAGCTACGTGATCAGTGCATGACCAGCCACGTGATCAGTGCATGATAGTCACGTGATCGGTGCATGATCAGTCACGTGATCAGTGCATGGTCAGCCACGTGATCAGTGCATGACCAGTCACGTGATTAGTGCATGATCAGCCACGTGATCAGTGCATGATCAGCTACGTGATCAGTGCATGATCAGTTACGTGACCAGTGCATGGTAGCTACGTGATCTGTGCATGATCAGCCACGTGATCAGTGCATGATCAGTCACGTGATCAGTGTATGACCAGCCACGTGATCAGTGCATGTTCAGTTACGTGATCAGTGCATGATCAGTCACGTGACCAGTGCATGATCAGCCACGTGATCAGTGCATGATAGCCGCGTGATCACCGTTCTCAGTGCATGACACCCACGACGCCAGCTGCATGGTAGCCACGAGTCATCTGCATGATCCGCCACCTGAGCAGTCAGTCACGCATGATCAGCTGCATGATCACTGCCACCTGATCTGCATGATCCTCACGTGAGTACATGATCACTGCAAAGCACGCGCCGGATCACTGCATGGGCACGTGATCAGTGCATGTTTATCCGCGTGATCAGTGCATGGGCAGTCACGTGATCAGTGCATGATACAGCCACGTGATCAGTGCAAGATCAGTCACGTGATCAGTGTATGATCAACCACGTGATCAGTGCACGGTAGTCAGGTAATGAGTGCACGATAGCCAGATGATCAGTGCACTATCAGTCACGTGATCAGTGCATGGTCAGTCATGTGATCAGTGCATGATCAGTCATGTGATCAGTGTATGATCATCCAGGTGATCAGTGCATGTTGAGTCATGTAATCAATGCATGATAGCGACGTGATCAGTGCATGATCAGTCCCATGGTCAGTGTATGATCACCCAAGTGATCAGTGCAAGATAGCTACGTGATCAGTGCATGATCAGTCACATGATCAGTGCATGATAGCCATGTGATCAGTGCATGAGGAGTCACGTGATCAGTGCATGAGCAGCCACGTGATCAGTGCATGATCAGCCACGTGATAGGTGTGTGATCAGCCACGTGAACAGTGCATGCTCAGTCACGTGATCAGTGCCTGCTGAGCCACGTGATCAGTGCATGATCAGCCACGTGAGCAGTGCATGATCTGTCACGTGATCTGTGCTGTGCTCAGCCACGTGATCAGTGCTTGATTAGCCACGTGAGCAGTGCATGATCTGCCACGTGCTGAGTGCCATGATCAGTCACGTGATTCCACTGCCTGATCGCTCCGTGTTCAGTGCCTGCTCAGGCACATGATCAGTGTATGACACCAAACATGATCAGTACATGATGAACCACATAATCAATGCATGATAAGCCAGGTGATCAGTGCATGATCAATTACGTGATCAGTGCATGATCAGTCATGTGACCAGTACATGGTAGCTGCGTGATCATTGCATGATCAGCCACGTGAGCAGTGCATGATAGCCACGTGATCAGTGCATGATCAGCCACGTGATCAGTGCATGATCAGTCACGTGATCAGTGCATGATAGCCACGTGATCAGTGCATGATCAGTCACGTGACCAGTGCATGGTAGCTACGTGATCATTGCATGATCAGTCACGTGATACGTGTGTGATCATCCACTTGACCAGTGCATGATATCAGTGCATGATAGCCACGTGACCAGTGCATGGTAGCCACGTGATCATTGCATGATCAGTCACGTGATCTGTGCATGATAGCCACGTGATCAGTGCATGATCAGTCACGAGATACGTGTGTGATCAGCCACGTGACCAGTGCATGATCAGTCACGTGATCAGTGCATGATAGCCACGTGATCAGTGCATGATCAGTCACGTGATACGTGCGTGATCAGCCACGGGATACGTGCGTGATGAGCCACGTGATCAGTGCATGATGAACCACGTGATCAGTGCATGATGAGTCACGAGACCAGTGCATGGTTGGTCACGTGACCGTTGCATGATCAGCCACGTGAGCAGAGCATGATAGCCACGTGATCAGTGCATGATCAGGCACGTGATCAGTACATGATCAGTCACGTGAACTGTGCATGATCATTTACGTGATCTGTGCATGCTCAGTCACGTGTTCAGGGCCTGCTCAGCTGCGTGATTACTGTCTGCTCAGCCGTCTTGATCAGCTGAGCTGCACGCTTCCTGTCTCGTCATCAGTCCTTGACAATTGCCACCTGTGCTGTGCATAACCAGTCCTGTGCTCATCTACGTGCTTATTGCCAGCTGAGCAGTGCATGATTTCTCAGCCAGCTGATCCATGCATTATAGCCTGCTGACGTGAGTCCTGCCTACTCAGCCTTTTGTTCATTGCCTGATCAGCCACATGATCAGTGTGTGGCACCAAACACATGATCAGCACATGATCAGTCACATGATGAACGCATGATAAGCCAGATGATCAGTGCATGATCAACTACGTGATCAGTATATGATCAGTCACGTGAACAGTGCATGATCAGTCACGTGATCAGTGCATGATCAGCCATATGATCAGTGCATGACCAGGCACATGATCAGTGTATGACCAGCCACGTGATCTGTGCATGACCAGCCACGTGATCTGTGCATGATAGACACGTGATCAGTGCATGATCAGACACGTGATCAGTGCATGATCAGTCACGTGATCTGTGCATGATCAGCCACGTGATCAGTGCATGATAGACACGTGATCAGTCCATGATAGACACGTGATCAGTGCATGATCAGTCACGTGATCAGTGCATGATCAGCCACATGATCAGTGCATGACCAGGCACATGATCAGTGTATGACCAGCCAAATGACCAGTGCATGTTAGCCACGTGATCAGTGCATGAGCATGCACGTGATCAGTGCATGTGGAGTCATGTAGTCAATGCATTATCAGCGCCGCAATAAGTGCACGATCAGTCCCGTGATGAGTGTATGATCAGCCAAGTGACCAGTGCAAGATAGCTACGTGATCAGTGCATGATCAGTCACATGATCAGTACATGATAAGCCACGTCATCAGTGCATGATAGCCACGTGAGCTGTGCATGACAATTACGTGATCAGTGCATGCGCAATCACGTGATCTGTGCATGAGAGCCACGTGATCAGTGCATGATCATTCACGTGACAGGTGTGTGATCAGCAACGTGAACAGTGCATGCTCAGTCACGTGATCAGGGCCTGCTGAGCTGCGTGATTACTGCCTGCTCAGCTGCGTGCTCATTGCCTGCTCACTCTACTTGATTATTGCCAGCTGAGCAGCATGATTTCTCAGTGAGTTCCATGATTATTGCCTACTGATTCCTGCCTTCTCAGCCTCTTTGTTCATTGCCTCCAGAGGCACATGATCAGTGTATGACACCAAACATGATCAGCACATGATGAATCACATAATCAATGCATGATAGCCACGTGATCAGTGCATGATCAGTCACGTGACCAGTACATGGTAGCTACGTGATCATTGCATGATCAGCCACGTGATCAGTGCATGATCAGTCATGTGATACGTGTGTGATCAGCCACGTGATCAGTGCATGATATCCACGTGATCAGTGAATGATAGCCACGTGATTAGTGCATGATAGCCACGTGATCAGTGCATGATCAGTTACGTGAGCAGTGTATGATCAGCCACGTGATCAGTGCATGGTCAGACACGTGAACAGTGTATGATCAGCCACGTGATCAGTGCATGATACCTACGTGATCAGTTCATGATTAGTCACGTGATCTGTGCCTGACAGGCACGTAATCAGTGCATGATATTCACATGATCAGTGCATTATAGCCACGTGATAAGTTCATGATTAGTCACGTGATCTGTGCATGACCAGGCACGTGAAAAGTGTATGATTAGCACGTAATCAGGGCATTATAGCCACGTGATCAGTGCATGATCAGTCAAGTGATCAGTGCGAGAAGAGTCACGTGATCAGTGCATGATGAGCCACGTGATCAGTGCTGGATCAATTACATGATCAGTGCATGATCAGTCAGGTGACCAGTACATGGTTGCTACATGAACATTGCATGGTCACCCACGTGAGGAGAGCATGGTAGCCACGTGATCAGTGCATGATCAATCAAGTGATCAGTACATGATCAGTCACGGGAACAGTGCATGATCATTTACATGATCTGTGCATGATCAGTCGCGTGACCAGTATATGGTAGCTACGTGATCATTCCATGACCAGCCACGTGAGCAGTGCATGATAGCCACGGGATGTGTGCATGATCAGTCACGTGATCAGTGCATGATCAGTCACGTGTTCAGTGCACGATCAGCCATGTGATCAGTGCATGATCAATTACGTGAGCAGTTCCTGATCAGTTACGTGAGCAGTGTATGATCAGCCCAGTGATCAGTGCATGGTCAGACAGGTGAACAGTGTATGATTAGCCACGTGATCAGTGCATGATCAGTCACGTGATCAGTGTATGATCAGCCACGTGATCAGTGCATGATCAATTACGTGATCAGTGCATGATAGTCACGTGACCAGTACATGGTAGCTACGTGATCATTGCCAGATCAGCCACGTGTGCAGTGCATGATAGACACGTGATCAGTGCATGATCAGCCATGTGATCAGTGCATGATCAGTCTCGTGATTAGTGCATGTTCAGTCACGTGATAAATGCATGATCATCCACGTGATCAGTGCATGTGGAGTCATGTAGTCAATGCATGATAGCACCGTGATCAGTGCTCGATCAGTCCCGTGATGAGTGTATGATCAGCCAAGTGATCAGTGCATGATATCCACGTGATCAGTGCATGAAAACCACGTGATCAGTGCATGAGAGCCACGTGATCAGTGCATGATAAGTCACGTGATACATGTGTGATCAGCCACGTGAGCAGTGCATGATAGCCACGTGATCAGTGCAGGATCAATTACGTGATCAGTGCATGATCAGTCACGTGACCAGTACATGGTAGCTACGTGATCATTGCATGATCAGCCACGTGATCAGTGCATGATCAGTCAGGTGATCAGTGTACGATCAGCCACGTGATCAGTGCATGATCAATTACGTGATCAGTGCATGATAGTCACGTGACCAGTACATGGTAGCTACGTGATCATTGCATGATCAGCCATGTGAGCCGTGCATGATAGCAACGAGATCAGTGCATGATCAGTCACGTGATCAGTGCATGATCAGTCACGTGAACAGTGCATGATAAGTCACCTGATCAGTGTATGATCAATTACGTGATCAGTGCATGATCACTCACGTGACCAGTACATGGTAGCTACGTGATCATTTCATGATCAGCCACATGAGCAGTGCATGATAGCCGCGTGATCACTGCATGATCTGTCACATGATCAGTGTATGTTTATACACGTGATCAGTGCATGGGCATCAGGTGATCAGTGCATGATACAGACGTGATCAGTGCAAGATCAGTCTCATGATCAGTGTATGATCAACCACGTGATCAGTGCACGATAGCCAGGTAATGAGTGCACGATAGCCAGATGATCAGTACATTATCAGTCATGTGATCAGTGTATGATCAGCCAAGTAATCAGTGCATGATTGCCAACTCATCAGTGCATGATCAGTCACGTGATCAGAGCATGGTCAGTCACATGATCAGTGCATGATCATCCAGGTGATCAGTGCATGTTGAGTCATGTAATCAATGCATGATAGCGCCGTGATCAGTGCATGATCAGTCCCGTGATGAGTGTATGATCAGCCAAGTGATCAGTGCAAGATAGCTACGTGATCAGTGCATGATCAGTCACATGATCAGTGCATGATCAGCCACGTCATCAGTGCATGATAGCCACGTGATCAGTGCATACATTTATGTGATCAGTGCATGCGCAATCACGTGATCAGTGCATCAGAGGCACGTGATAAGTGCATGATCAGTCACGTGATATATGTGTGTTCATCCACGTGTACAGTGCATGCTCAGTCACGTGATCAGGGCCTGCTGAGCTGCGTGATTACTGTCTCCTCATCTGCTTGACAATTGCCAGCTGAGCTGCATGATTCCTGCCAGTCATCTCCTTGACATTTGCCACCTGTGCTGCGTAATTTCTGCCTGCTCATCTACTTGATTATTGCCAGCTGAGCAGCATGATTTCTCAGAGCTGACTTCCATGATTATTGCCTGCTGACTGATTCCTGCCTACTCAGCTCTGTGTTCATTGCCTCCAGAGGCACGTGATCAGTGTATGACATCAAACATGATCAGCACATGATGAGTCACATGATCAATGCATGATAAGCCAGGTGATCAGTGCATCATCAAGTACGTGATCAGTGCATGATCTGTCATGTGACCAGTACATGGGAGCTGCGTGATCATTGCATGATCAGCCAAGTGAGCAGTGCATCATAGCCACGTGATCAGTTCATGATCAGCCACGTGATCAGTGCATGATCAGTCACATGATCAGTGCATGATCAGCCACGTGATCAGTGCATGATCAGTCATGTGACCAGTACACGGTAGCTACGTGATCATTGCATTATCAGCCACGTGATCTGTGCATGATAGCCACGTGATCAGTGCATGATAGACACGTGATCAGTGCATGATCAGTCACGTGTTCAGTGCATGATCAGCCACATGATCAGTGCATGACCAGTCACATGATCAGTGTATGACCAGCCAAATGATCAGTGCATGTTAGCCACGTGATCAGTGCATGATCAGTCACGTGATCAGTGCATGGTCAGTCACGTGATCAGTGCATGATCATGCACGTGATCAGTGCATGTGGAGTCATGTAGTCAATGCATTATAGCGCCGCAATAAGTGCAGGATCAGTCCTGTGATGAGTGTGTGATCAGCCAAGTGACCAGTGCAAGATAGCTACGTGATCAGTGCATGATCAGTCACATGATCAGTACATGATAAGCCACGTCATCAGTGCATGATAGACACGTGAGCTGTGCATACAATTACGTGATCAGTGCATGCGCAATCACGTGATCTGTGCATGAGAGCCACGTGATCAGTGCATGATCATTCACGTGATATGTGTGTGATCAGCGATGTGAACAGTGCATGCTCAGTCACGTGATCAGGGCCTGCTGAGCTGCGTGATTACTGTCTGCTCATCTGCTTGACAATTGCCAGCTGAGCTGTACGATTCCTGCCTGTCATCTCCTTGACAATTGCCATCTGTGCTGCATAATTCCTGCCTGCTCATCTACTTGATTATTGCCAGCTGAGCAGCATGATTTCTCAGAGCTGAGTTCCATGATTATTGCCTACTGATTCCTGCCTACTCAGCTCTTTGTTCATTGCCTCCAGAGGCACATGATCAGTGTATGACAGCAAACATGATCAGCACATGATGAATCACATAATCAATGCATGATAGCCACGTGATCAGTGCATGATCTGTCACATAATCAGTGTATGTTCATCCGGGTGATCAGTGCATGGGCAGTCATGTGATCAGTGCATGATATAGACGTGATCAGTGCATGATCAGTCACGTGACCAGTACATGGTAGCTACGTGATCATTGCATGATCAGCCACGTGATCAGTGCATGATATAGACGTGATCAGTGCATGATCAGTCACGTGATACGTGTGTGATCAGCCACGTGATCAGTGCATGATGAGTCAGGTGATCAGTGCAGGAATAATTACGTGATAAGTGCATGATCAGTCACGTGACAAGTACATGGTTGCTAGGTGATCATTGCATGATCAGCCACGTGAGCAGTGCATGATAGCCACGTGAGCAGTGCATGATCAGTCACGTGATCAGTACATGATCAGTCAGCTGAACAGTGCATGATCATTTACGTGATCTGAGCATGATCAGTCACGGGACCAGTATATGGTAAATATGTGAACATTGCATGACCAGCCAGGTGAGAAGTGCATGATAGCCACGTGATGTGTGCATGATCAGTTACGTGAGCACAGTATGATCAGCCACGTGATCAGTGCATGAGTGCCAAGTGATAAGTGCATGAGCAGTCTCGTGACAGGTGTGTAGTAAGCCACGTGAACAGTGCATGTTCAGCCACGTGATCAATGCATGATATCCACGTGATCAGTGCATGATAAGTTACGTGAACAGTGTATGATCCGCCACGTGAGCAGTGCATGTTAAGACACGTGAACAGTGTATAATCAGTCATGTGACCAGTATATGGTAGCTACGTGATTATTGCATGATCAGCCATGTAATCTGTGCATGATATCCACGTGATCACTGCATGATAGCCACGTGATCAGTGCATGATCAGTCACGTGATCAGTGCATGATCAGCCACGTGATTAGTGCATGATCAGCCACGTGATTAATGCATGATCAATTACATGATCAGTGCATGATCAGTTACGTGATCAGTGCATGATCACTCACGGGACCAGTACATGGTAGCTACGTGATCATTGCATGATCAGTCACGTGATCAGTGCATGATCAATTATGTGATCAGTTCCTGATCAGTTACGTGAGCAGTGTATGATCAGCCACGTGATCAGTGCATGGTCAGACACGTGAACAGTGTATGATTAGCCACGTGATCAGTGCATGATATCCAAGTGATCAGTGCTTGATCAATCACGTGATCAGTGTATGATCAGCCACGTGAACAGTGCATGCTCAGTCACGTAATCAAGGCCTGCTGAGCTGCATGATTACTGTCTGCTCATCTGCTTGACAATTGCCAGCTGAGCTGCAGGATTCCTGCCTGTCATCTGCTTGACATTTGCCAGCTGTGCTGTGTAATTCCTGCCTGCTCAGCTGCTTGATTATTGCCAGCTGAGCAGCATGATTCCTCACAGCTGAGTTCCATGATTATTGCCTGCTGACTGTTTGATTCATGCCTACTCAGCTCTTTGTTTATGGCCTCCAGAGGCACATGATCAGTGTATGATAGCCAACATGCTCAGCGCATGATCAGTCACATGGTCAGCGCCATTAAGTCACGTGATCACTACATGATAGTCATGTGATCAGTCCATGCTCAGTCACGGTATCAGTGCATGATCAGCCACGTGATCAGTGCATGATAGCCACGTGATCATTGCAGGATAGCCACGTGATCAGTGCATGATTAGCCAGGTGATCAGTGAATGATTGCTACGTGATCAGTTCATGATTAGTCACGTGATCTGTGCATGACCAGGTAGGTGAGCAGTGTATGATCAGCCACGTGAACAGTGCATGATAGCCAGGTGATCAGTGCATGATCAGTCACCTGATGGGTGTATGATCAGTCACGTGACCGGTACATGGTAGCTACATGATCATTGCATGATCAGCCACGTGAGTAGTGCATGATAGCCACGTGATCAGTGCATGATCAGTGACGTGATCAATGCATGATCAGTCATGTAATCTGTGCATGACCAGGCACGTGATCAGTATATGACCAGCCATGTGATCAGTGCATGATAGCCACGTGAACAGTGCATGATCAGTCACGTGATCAGTGCATGATCAGTCACGTGATCAGTGCATGATCAGCCACATGATCAGTGCATGATCTATTACGTCATCAGTGCATGATCAGTAACGTGACCAGTACATGGTAGCTGCGTGATCAGTGTATGAACAGCCAAGTGGTCAATGCATGATAGCCACGTGATCAGTGCATGATCAGTCACGTGATACGTGTGTGATTAGCCACGTGATCAGTGCATGGTTAGTCACGTGTTCAGTGCATGATCAGCCACGTGATCAGTGCATGATCAGTTACGTGATCAGTGCATGATCACTCACGGGACCAGTACATGGTAGTTACGTGATCATTGCATGATCAGCTACGTGATCAGTGCATGATCAATTACGTGATCAGTGCATGATCAGTTATGTGAGCAGTGTATGATCAGCCACGTGATCGGTGCATGGTCAGACACGTGAACAGTGTATGATCAGCCACGTGATCAGTGCATGATATCTAAGTGATCAGTGCTTGATCAATCACGTGATCAGTGTATGATTAGCGAGGTGAACAGTGCATGCTCAGTCACGTGATCAGGGCCTGCTGAGCTGCGTGATTACTGTCTGCTCATCTGCTTGACAATTGCCAGCTGTGCTGTGTAATTCCTGCCTGCTCAGCTGCTTGATTATTGCCAGCTGAGCAGCATGATTCCTCACAGCTGAGTTCCATGATTATTGCCTGCTGACTGTTTAATTCATGCCTACTCAGCTCTTTGTTTATTGCCTCCAGAGGCACATGATCAGTGTATGAGAGCAAACATGCTCAGCGCACGATGAGTCAGATGGTCAGCGCCATTAAGTCACGTGATCACTACATGATAGTCATGTGATCAGTCCATGCTCAGTCACGGTAGCAGTGCATGATAGCCACGTGATCATTTCATGATAGCCACGTGATCAGTGCATGATCAGTCAGGTGATAAGTGAATGATTGCTACGTGATCAGTTCATGATTAGTCACGTGATCTGTGCATGACCAGGCAGGTGATCAGTGTATGATCAGCCACGTGAACAGTGCATGATAGCCAGGTGATCAGTGCATGATCAGTCACCTGATGGGTGTATGATCAGTCATGTGACCGGTACATGGTAGCTACATGATCATTGCATGATCAGCCACGTGAGTAGTGCCTGATAGCCACGTGATGAGTGCATGATCAGTGACGTGATCAGTGCATGATCAGCCACATGATCAGTGCATGATCAATTACGTGATCAGTGCATGATCAGTCACGTGACCAGTACATGGTAGCTGCGTGATCAGTGTATGACCAGCCAAGTGATTAGTGCATGATAGCCACGTGATCAGTGTATGATCAGTCACGTGATACGTGTGTGATCATCCACGTGACCAGTGCATGATATCAGTGCATGATAGCCACGTGATCAGTGCATGATAGCCACGTGATGTGTGCATGATCAGTTACGTGAGCAGAGTATGATCAACCTCGTGATCAGTGCATGAGTGCCACGTGATCAGTGCATGATCAGTCACGTGACAGGTGTGTGGTAAGCCACGTGAACAGTGCATGTTCAGCCACGTGAGTAGTGCATGATAGCCACGTGATCAGTGCATGATCAGTTACGTGAACAGTGTATGATCAGCCACGTGAGCAGTGCATGGTCATACACGTGAACAGTGTATGATCAGTCAAGTGACCAGTATATGGTAGCTACGTGATCATTGCATGATCAGCCATGTGATCTGTGCATGATAGCCACGTGATCACTGCATGATAGCCACGTGATCAGTGCATGATCAGTCACGTGATCAGTGCATGATCAGCCACGTGATCAGTGCATGACGAGGCATGTGATCAGTATGACCAGCCAAGTGATCAGTGCATGATAGTCATGTGATCAGTTCATGATCAGTCACGTGATCAATGCACGATATCTACGTGAGCAGTGCATGATCAGTTACATGAACAGTGTATGATCAGCCACGTAAGCAGTGCATGGTCAGACACGTGAACAGTGTATGATCAGTCACGTGACCAGTATATGGTAGCTACGTGATCATTGCATGATCAGCCATGTGATCTGTGCATGATAGCCACGTGATCACTGCATGATATTCACCTGATCAGTACATGATCAGTCACGTGATCAGTGCATGATCAGTCACGTGATCAGTGTATGATCAGCACGTGATCAGTGCATGATCAGCCACATGACCAGTGCATGATCAATTACGTGACCAGTACATGGTAGCTACGTGATCAGTGCATGATCAGTCACTTGATCAGTGCATGATAAATTACGTGATCAGTGCATGATCAGTCATGTGACCAGTACATGATAGCTATGTGAACATTGTATGATCAGCCACGGAAGCAGTGCATGTTAGACACCTGATCAGTGCATGATCAATCACGTGATCAGTACATGATCAGTCACGTGATCAGTGCATGATCAATTACGTTACCATTGCATGAGCAGTCACGTGACCAGTACATGTAAGCTACGTGATCATTGCAGGATCAGCCACGTGAGCACTGCATGATCAGACACGTGATCAGTGCATGATCAGCTACGTGAGCAGTCTATGATCAGCCACGTAATCAGTGCATGATCAGACACGTGAACAGTGTAAGATCAGCCATGTGATCAGTGCATGATCAGCCACGTGATCAGTGCATGATCAGCCACATGATCAGTGCATGATCAGTCACGTGACCAGCACATGGTAGCTGCGTGATCATTTCATGATCAGCCACGTTAGCAGTGCATGATAGCCACGTGATCAGTGCTTGATCAGCCACGTGATCAGTGCATGATCAATTACGTGATCAGTGCAAGATCAGTAACGTGACCAGTACATGGTAGCTAAGTGATCATTGCATGATCAGCCACGTGATCAGTGCATGATCAGCCACGTGAACAGTGCATGATAGCCACGTGATCAGTGCATGATAGCCACGAGATCAGTGCATGATCAGTCACGTGATACGTGTGTGATCAGCCACGTGATTAGTGCATGATATCCAGGTGATCAGTGCATGATAGCCACGTGATCACTTCATGAGTAGTCACGTCATCTGTGCATGATCAGTCACTTGATCAGTGTATGATCAGCCACGTGAACAGTGCATGATAGCGACGTGATCAGGGCATGATCAGTCACGTGACCAGTACATGTTAGCTACGTGATCATTGCAGGATCAGCCACGTGAGCACTGCATTATAGACACGTGATCAGTGCATGATCAGCTACGTGAGCAGTTATGGTCAGCCACGTGATCAGTGCATGATCAGCCACGTGAACAGTGTATGATCAGCCACGTGATCAGTGCATGATACCTACGTGATCAGTTCATGATTAGTCACGTGAACTGTGCCTGACAGGCACGTAATCAATGCATGTTATCCACGTGATCAGTGAATTATAGCCACGTGATTAGTTCATGATTAGTCACGTGATCTGTGCATGACCAGGCACGTGAAAAGTGTATGATCAGCCACGTAATCAGGGCATTATAGCCAAGTGATCAGTGCATGATCAGTCAAGTGATCAGTGCGTGAACAGTCACGTGATCAGTGCATGATGAGCCACGTGATCAGTGCATGATCAATTACGTGATCAGTGCATGATCAGTCACGTGACCAGTACATGGTAGCTATGTGATCATTGTATGATCAGCCACGTAAGCAGTGCATGATAGCCACGTGATCAGTGCATGATCAGTCACTTGATCAGTGCAAGATCAGTCACGTGATCAGTGCATGATCATTTACGTGATTAGTGCAAATCAGTCACGTGATCAGTGCATGATCATTTACGTGATCAGTACATCATCAGCCTCGTGAGCACTGCATGATCAGCCACGTGAGCAGTGCATTATAGCCACGTGATCACTGTATGATCTGTCACATGATAAGTGTATGATCATCCTCGTGATCAGTGCATGGGCAGTCATGTGATCAGTGCATGATATAGATGTGATCAGTGCCTGATCAGTCTCGTGATCAGTGTATGATCAACCACGTGATCAGTGCACGAAAGCCAGGTAATGAGTGCATGATAGCCAGATGATCAGTGCATTATCAGTCACTTGATCAGTGTATGATCAGACAAGTAATCTGTGCATGATAGCCAACTGATCAGTGCATGATCAGTCACTTGATCAGTGCATGATCAGTCACGTGATCAGTGCTAGATCAGTCACGTGATCAGTTTATGATGATCCACGTGATCAGTGCATGTGGAGTCATGTAATCAATATATGATAGCACCGTGATCAGTGCATGATGAGTCCCGTAATGAGTGTATGATCAGACAAATGATCAGTGAAAGATAGCTACGTGATCAGTGCATGATCAGTCACATGATCAGTGCATGATAAGCCACGTCATCAGTACATGATAGCCACGTGATCAGTACATACATACGTGATCAGTGCATCCGCAATCACGTGATCAGTGTATGAGAGCCACGTGATCAGTGCATGATCAGTCACGTGATAGGTATGTGATCAGCCACGTGAACAGTGCATGCTCAGTCACGTGATCATGGCCTGCTGAGCTGCGTGATTCCTGTCTGCTCATCTGCTTGACAATTGCCAGCTGAGCTGCACGATTCCTGCCTGTCATCTCCTTGACAATTGCTACCTGTGCTGCGTAATTCCTGCCTGCTCATCTACTTGATTATTGCCAGCTGAGCAGCATGATTTCTCAGAGCTGAGTTCCATGATTATTGCCTGCTGACTGATTCCTGCCTACTCAGCTCTTTGTTCATTGCCTCCAGAGGCACATGATCAGTGTATGACACCAAACATGATCAGCACATGATCAGTCACATGATCAATGCATGATAAGCCAGGTGATCAGTGCATGATAAATTACGTGATCAATGCATGATCAGTCGTGTGACTAGTACATCGTAGCTGTGTGATCATTGCATGTTCAGCCACGTGAGCAGTGCATGATGAGCCACGTGATCAGTGCATGATCAGTCACGTGATCAGTGCATGATCAATTACGTGATCAGTGCATGATCAGCCACGTGATCAGTGCATGATCAGCCACGTGATCAGTGCATGATCAGTCACGTGACCAGTACATGGTAGCTACGTGATCATTGCATGATCAGCCACGTCATCAGTGCATGATAGCCACGTGATCAGTGCATGATCATTCACGTGATTCGTGTGTGATCAGCCACGTGATCAGTGCATGATAGCCAGGTGATCAGTGCATGATATCCACGTGATCAATTCATGAGTATTCACGTGACCTGTGCATGACCAGGCACGTGATCAGTGCATTATAGCCACGTGATCAGTACATGATCAGTCATGTGAAGAGTGCATGATCAGCCACGTGATCAGTGTTTGATCAGCCACGTGATCAGTGCATGATCAATTACGTGATCAGTGCATGATCAGTCACGTGACCAGTACATGGTAGCTATGTGATCATTGTATGATCAGCCACGTTAGCAGTGCATGATAGCCACGTGATCAGTGCATGATACCTACGTGATTAGTTCATGATTAGTCACGTGATCCGTGCATGACAGTCACATAATCCGTGCATGATATCCACGTGATCATTGAATTATAGCCACGTGATCAGTTCATGATTAGTCACGTGATCTGTGCATGAACAGGCACGTGAACAGTGTATGATCCGCCACGTGATCAGTGCATTATAGCCACGTGATCAGTGCATGATCAGTCAAGTGATCAGTGCGTGAAGAGTCACGTGATCAGTGCATGATGAGCCACGTGATCAGTGCATGATCAATTACGGGATGAGTGCATGATCAGTCACATGAATAGTACATGGTTGCTACATGATCATTGCATGATCAGCCAAGTGACAGGTGTGTGATCAGCCATGTGTACAGTGCATGTTCAGCCACGTGATCAGTGCATGATAGCCACGTGATTAGTGCATGATCAGTTACGTGAGCAGTGTATGATCAGCCACGTGAAGAGTGCATGATAGCCACGTGATCAGTGCATGATCAGTCACCTGATGGGTGTATGATCAGTCACGTGACCGGTACATGGTAGCTACATGATCATTGCATGATCAGCCGCATGACAGGTGTGTGATCAGCCACGTGAGCAGTGCATGTTCAGCCACGTGATCAGTGTATGATCAACCAAGTGATCAGTGTATGATCAGCCATGTGAACAGTGCATGCTCAGTCACGTGATCAGAGCCTGCTGAGCTTCGTGATTACTGTCTGCTCATCTGCTTGACAATTGCGAGCTGAGCTGCACGATTCCTGCCTGTCATCTGCGTGACAATTGCCAGCTGTGCTGCGTAATTCCTGCCTGCTCAGCTGCTTGATTATTGCCAGCTGAGCAGCATGATTCCTCACAGCTGAGTTCCATGATTATTGCCTGCTGACTGTTTGATTCGTGCCTATTCAGCTCTTTGTTTATTGCCTCCAGAGGCACATGATCAGTGTATGATAGCAAACATGCTCAGTCACATGGTCAGCGCCATTAAGTCACGTGATCACTACATGATAGTCATGTGATCAGTCCATGCTCAGTCACGGTATCAGTGCATGATCAGCCACGGGATCGGTGCATGATAGCCACGTGATCAGTGTATGATCAGTCACCTGATGGGTGTATGATCAGTCACGTGACCAGTACATGGTAGCTACATGATCATTGCATGATCAGCCACGTGAGTAGTGCATGATAGCCACGTGATCAGTGCATGATCAGTCACGTGATCAGTGCATGATCAGTCATGTAATCTGTGCATGACCAGGCACGTGATCAGTGTACGACCAGCCAAGTGATCAGTGCATGATAGCCACGTGATCAGAGCATGATCAGTCACGTGATCAGTGCATGATCAGTCACGTAATCAGTGTATGATCAGCCACGTGATCAGTGCATGATCAATTATGTCATCAGTGCATGATCAGTTACGTGATCAGTACATGGTAGCTAGGTGATCATTGCATGATCAGCCACGTGAGCCCTGCATGATAGCCACGAGATCAGTCCATTATCAGTCACGTGAACAGTGCATGATAAGTCACCTGATCAGTGCATGATCAATTACGTGATCAGTGCACGATCACTCACGTGACTAGTACATGGTAGCTACGTGATCATTGCATGATCAGCCACTTAAGCAGTGCAGGATAGCCACGTGATCATTACATGATCAGTTTCAGGGGCAGAGTATGATCAGCCACTTGATCAGTGCATGATAGCCACGTGATCAGTGCATGATCTGTCACATGTTCAGTGTATGTTCATCTGAGTGATCAGTGCATGGGCAGTCATGTGATCAGTGCATGATATAGAAGTGATCAGTGCATGATCAGTCTCGTGATCAGTGTATGACCAGCCAAGTGATCAGTGCATGATCAGCCACGTGATCAGTGCACGATAGCCAGGTGATGAGTGCATGATAGCCAGATGATCAGTGCATGATCAGTCACGTGATCAGTGCATGGTCAGTCACGTGATCAGTGCATGATCAGTCACGTGATCAGTGCATGATCATCCACGTGATGAGTGCATGTGGAGTCATGTAGTCAATGCATGATAGCGCCGTGATCAGTGCAAGATCAGCCACGTGATCAGTGCATGATGAGTCACGTGATCAGTGCATGATGAGTGACGTGATCAGTGCATGATCAGTCACATGATCAGTGCATGACCAGTCATGTGACCAGTGCATGGTAGCTATGTGATAATTGCATGATCAGCCACGTGAGCCGTGCATGATAGCCACGAGATCAGTGCATGATCAGTCACGTGATCAGAGCATGATCAGTCACGTGAACAGTGCATGTTAAGTCACCTGATCAGTGCATGATCAATTACGTGATCATTGCATGATCACTCACGTGACCAGTACATGGTAGCTACGTGATCATTGCATGATCAGCCACGTGATCAGTGCATGGTGAGACACGTGAACAGTGTATGATCAGCCACGTGATCAGTGCATGATATCCAAGTGATCAGTGCTTGATCAATCACGTGATCAGTGTATGATCAGCCAGATGAACAGTGCATGCTCAGTCACGTGATCAGGGCCTGCTGAGCTGCGTGATTACTGTCTGCTCATCTGCTTGACAATTGCCAGCTGAGCTGCATGATTCCTGCCTGTCATCTGCTTGACAATTGCCAGCTGTGCTGTGTAATTCCTGCCTGCTCAGCTGCTTGATTATTGCCAGCTGAGCAGCATGATTCCTCACAGCTGAGTTCCATGATTATTGCCTGCTGACTGTTTGATTCATGCCTACTCAGCTCTTTGTTTATTGCCTCCAGAGGCACATGATCAGTGTATGAGAGCAAACATGCTCAGCGCATGATCAGTCAGATGGTCAGCGCCATTAAGTCACGTGATCACTACATGATAGTCATGTGATCAGTCCATGCTCAGTCACGGTAGCAGTGCATGATAGCCACGTGATCAGTGCAGGATAGCCACGTGATCAGTGCATGATCAGCCACGTGATCAGTGAATGATTGCTACGTGATCAGTGCATGATTAGTCACGTGATCTGTGCATGACCAGGCAGGTGATCAGTGTATGATCAGCCACGTGAACAGTGCATGATAGCCACGTGATCAGTGCATGATCAGTCACCTGATGGGTGTATGATCAGTCACGTGACCGGTACATGGTAGCTACATGATCATTGCATGATCAGCCACGTGAGTAGTGCCTGATAGCCACGTGATGAGTGCATGATCAGTGACGTGATCAGTGCATGATCAGCCACATGATCAGTGCATGATCAGTTACGTGATCAGTGCATGATCAGTCACGTGACCAGTACATGGTAGCTGCGTGATCAGTGTATGATCAGCCACGTGATCAGTGCATGATCAGCCACGTGATCAGTGTATGATCAGTCACGTGATACGTGTGTGATCAGCCACGTGATCAGTGCATGATGAGTCAGGTGATCAGTGCAGGATTAATTACGTGATCAGTGCATGATCAGTCACGTGACCAGTACATGGTTGCTACGTGATCATTGCATGATCAGCCACGTGAGCAGTGCATGATAGCCACGTGATCAGTGCATGATCAGTCACGTGATCAGTGCATGATCAGTCAACTGAACAGTGCATGATCATTTGCGTGATCTGAGCATGATGAGTCACGTGACCAGAATATGGTAGTACGTGAACATTGCATGACCAGCCAGGTGAGAAGTGCATGATAGCCACGTGATGTGTGCATGATCAGTTACGTGAGCAGAGTATGATCAGCCACGTGATCAGTGCATGAGTGCCACGTGATCAGTGCATGATCAGTCACGTAACAGGTGTGTGGTAAGCCACGTGAACAGTGCATGTTCAGCCACGTGATCAATGCATGATATCCACGTGATCAGTGCATGATCAGTTACATGAACAGTGTATGACCAGCCACGTGAGCAGTGCATGATAGCTACGTGATGTGTGCATGATCAGTCACGTGATCAGTGCATTATAGCCACGTGATAAGTTCATGATTAGTCACGTGATCTGTGCATGACCAGGAACTTGAACAGTGTATGATCAGCCACGTGATCAGTGCATTATATCCACGTGATAAGTGCATGATCAGTCACGAGATCTGTGCATGACCAGGCACCTGAAAAGTGTATGATCAGCCACGTAATCAGGGCATTATAGCCACGTGATCAGTGCATGATCAGTCAAGTGATCAGTGCGAGAACAGTGACGTGATCAGTGGATGATCAGCCACGTGATCAGTGCATGATCAGCCACGTGATCTGTGCATGATCAATGACGTTTTCAGTGCATGATCAGTCACGTTACCAGTATACGGTAGCTACGTGAACATTGCATGACCAGCCAGGTGAGAAGTGCATGACAGCCACCTGATGTGTGCATGATCAATTACATGAGCAGAATATGATCAGCCACGTGATCAGTGCATGAGTGCCACGTGATCAGTGCATGATCAGACACGTGTCAGGTATGTGATAAGTCACGTGAACAGTGCATGTTCAGCCACGTGATCAGTGCATGATATCCACGTGATCAGTACATGATCAGTTACGTGAACAGTGTATGATCAGCCACGTGAGCAGTGCATGGTCAGACACGTGAACAGTGTATGATCAAACACGTGATCAGTGCATGATAGCCACGTGATCAGTGCATGATCAGTCTCGTGAACAGTGCATGATCAGTCACGTGATCAGTGTATGATCCGCCACGTGATCAGTGCATGATCAATTACGTGATCAGTGCATGATCAGTCATGTGACCAGTACATGGTAGCTATGTGAACATTGTATGATCAGCCACGTAAGCAGTGCATGAGAGACACGTGATCAGTGCATGATCAATCACGTGATCAGTGCATGATCAGCCACGTGATCAGTGCATGATCAGCCACGTGATCAGTGCATGATCAGCCACGTGATCAGTCACGTGACCAGTACATGGTAGCTACGTGATCAGTGCATGACCAGCCACGTGAGCAGTGCATGATAGCCACGGGATGTGTGCATGATCAGTCACGTGATCAGTGCATGATCAGTCACGTGTTCAGTGCACGATCAGCCACGTGATCAGTGCATGATCAATTACGTGAGCAATTCCTGATCAGTTACTTGAGCAGTGTATGATCAGCCAAGTGATCAGTGCATGGTCAGACACGTGAACAGAGTATGATTAGCCACGTGATCAGTGCATGATCAGTCACGTGATCAGTGTATGATCAGCCACGTGATCAGTGCATGATCAATTACGTGATCAGTGCATGATAGTCACGTGACCAGTGCATGGTAGCTACGTGATCATTGCATGACCAGCCACGTGAGCAGTGCATGATAGCCAAGGGATGTGTGCATGATCAGTCACGTGATCAGTGCATGATCAGCCACGTGATCAGTGAATGAACAGTCACGTGATTAGTGCATGATCAGCCACGTGATCAGTGCATGATCAATTACGTGATCAGTGCATGATCAGTCACGTGACAAGTACATGGTTGCTACGTGATCAGTGCATGATCAGCCACGTGAGCAGTGCATGATCAGTCACGTGATCAGTGCATGATCAGCCACGTGATCAGTGCATGATCAATTACGTGATCAGTGCATGATAGTCACGTGACCAGTACATGGTAGCTACGTGATCATTGCATGACCAGCCACCTGAGCCGTGCATGATAGCCACGTGATCAGTGCATGATCAGTCACGTGATCAGTGCATGATCAGCCACGTGATCAGTGCATGATCAGTCACGTGATCAGTGCATGATCAATTACGTGATCAGTGCATGATCAGTCACGTGACCAGTGCGTGGTAGCTACGTGATCAGTGCATGATCAGCCACGTGATCAGTGCATGATAGCCGCGTGATCACTGCATGATCAGTCACGTGAACAGTGTATGATCAGCCACGTGAGCAGTGCATGATAAGTCACGTGAACAGTGCATGATCAGCCACGTGACCAGTGCATGATCAGGCACGTGATCAGTGCATGATCAGCCACGTGATCAGTGCATGATAGCCACGTGATCACTGCATGATTAGCCACGTGATCAGTGCATGATCAGTCACGTGATCAGTGCATGATCAGCCACGTGATCAGCGCATGATCAGTCACGGGATCAGTGCATGATCAGCCAAGTGATCAGTGCATGATCAGTCACGTGATCAGTGCATGATCGCCACGTGACCAGTGCACGATCAGCTACGTGATCAGTGCATGATCAGCCACGTGACCAGTGCATGATCAGCTACGTGATCAGTGCATGATCAGTCACGTGAGCAGTGCATGATAAGCCACGTGATCAGTGCATGGTCAGACACGTGAACAGTGCATGCGCAATCACGTGATCTGTGCATGAGAGCCACGTGATCAGTGCATGATCATTCACGTGATCGGTGTATGATCAGCCACGTGAACAGTGCATGATCAGTCACGTGATCAGGGCCTGCTGAGCTGCGTGATTACTGTCTGCTCATCTGCTTGACAAATGCCAGCTGAGCTGCAGGATTCCTGCCTGTCATCTGCTTGACATTTGCCAGCTGTGCTGTGTAATTCCTGTCTGCTCAGCTGCTTGATTATTGCCAGCTGAGCAGCATGATTCCTCAGAGCTGAGTTCCATGATTATTACCTACTGATTCCTGCCTACTCAGCTCTTTGTTTATTGCCTCCAGAGGCAAAGGATCAGTGTATGATAGCAAACATGATCAGCACATGATCAGTCACGTGATCAGTGCATGATAAGTCATGTGATCAGTGCATGCTCAGTCACGTGGTATCAGTGCATGATCAGCCACGTGATCAGTGCATGATCTGCGTGATCAGTGCATGGTCAGACACGTGAACAGTGCATGGTAGCCACGTGATCAGTGCATGATCAGTCACGTGATCAGTGCATGATCAGCCACGTGATCAGTGCATGATCAGCCACGTGATCAGTGCATGATCAGTCACGTGATCCAGTGCATGATAGCCACGTGATCAGTGCATGATCAGCCACGTGAGCAGTGCATGATCAGCCACGTGATCAGTGCATGATCAGCCACGTGATCAGTGCATGATCAGTCACGTGATCAGTGCATGATCAGTCACGTGATCAGTGCATGATCAGTCACGTGATCAGTGCATGATAGCCACGTGATCAGTGCATGATCAGTCACGTGATCAGTGCATGGTAGCCACGTGATCAGTGCATGATCAGTCCACGTGATCAGTGCATGATCAGCCACGTGATCAGTGCATGATCAGCCACGTGATCAGTGCATGATAGCCACGTGATCAGTGCATGGTCAGTCACGTGATCAGTGCATGATAGCCACGTGATACAGTGCATGATCAGCCACGTGAGCAGTGCATGATCAGCCACGTGATCAGTGCATGATCAGCCACGTGATCAGTGCATGATAGTCACGTGATCAGTGCATGATCAGCCACGTGATCAGTGCATGATCAGCCACGTGATCAGTGCATGATCATCAGTGCATGATAGCCACGTGATCAGTGCATGATCAGCCACGTGATCAGTGCATGATCAGCCACGTGATCAGTGCATGATCAGTCACGTGATCAGTGCATGATCAGCCACACCAGTGTCAGTGCATGATAGCCACGTGATCAGTGCATGATCAGCGTGATCAGTGCATGATCAGTCACGTCTACAATCAGTGCATGATCAGTCACGTGAACAGTGCATGATCAAGTCACCTGATCAGTGCATGATAGTCACGTGATCAGTGCATGATCACTCACGTGATCAGTACGTGGTCAGCCACGTGATCATTGCATGATCAGCCACGTGAGCAGTGCATGATAGCCGCGTGATCACTGCATGATCTGTCACGTGATCAGTGTATGATTATACACGTGATCAGTGCATGGGCAGTCAGGTGATCAGTGCATGATACAGACGTGATCAGTGCAAGATCAGTCTCGTGATCAGTGCATGATCAGCCACGTGATCAGTGCACGATAGCCAGGTGATGAGTGCACGATAGCCAGATGATCAGTACATTATCAGTCACGTGATCAGTGCATGATCAGCCAAGTAATCAGTGCATGATTGGCAACTCATCAGTGCATGATCAGTCACGTGATCAGAGCATGATCAGTCACGTGATCAGTGCATGATCAGCCAGGTGATCAGTGCATGTTCAGTCATGTGATCAGTGCATGATAGCGCCGTGATCAGTGCATGATCAGTCACGTGATCAGTGCATGATCAGTCACGTGATCAGTGCATGATAGCTACGTGATCAGTGCATGATCAGTCACGTGATCAGTGCATGATCAGCCACGTGATCAGTGCATGATAGCCACGTGATCAGTGCATACATTTATGTGTCATCATGCGCGATCACGTGATCAGTGCATGAGAGCCACGTGATAAGTGCATGATCAGTCACGTGATATATGTGTGTTCATCCACGTGTACAGTGCATGCTCAGTCACGTGATCAGGGCCTGCTGAGCTGCGTGATTACTGTCAGCTCATCTGCTTGACAATTGCCAGCTGAGCTGCATGATTCCTGCCAGTCATCTCCTTGACATTTGCCACCTGTGCTGCGTAATTCCTGCCTGCTCATCTACTTGATTATTGCCAGCTGAGCAGCATGATTTCTCAGAGCTGAGTTCCATGATCATTGCCTGCTGACTGATTCCTGCCTACTCAGCTCTGTGTTCATTGCCTCCAGAGGCACATGATCAGTGTATGACACCAAACATGATCAGTACATGATGAGTCACATGATCAATGCATGATAAGCCAGGTGATCAGTGCATCATCAAGTACGTGATCAGTGCATGATCAGTCATGTGACCAGTGCATGGGAGCTGCGTGATCATTGCATGATCAGCCAAGTGAGCAGTGCATCATAGCCACGTGATCAGTTCGTGATCAGCCACGTGATCAGTGCATGATCAGTCACATGATCAGTGCATGATCAGCCACGTGATCAGTGCATGATCAGTCATGTGACCAGTGCATGGTAGCCACGTGATCATTGCATGATCAGCCACGTGATCTGTGCATGATAGCCACGTGATCAGTGCATGATCAGACACGTGATCAGTGCATGATCAGTCACGTGATCAGTGCATGATCAGCCACATGATCAGTGCGCATGATCAGTCACATGATCAGTGTATGACCAGCCAAGTGATCAGTGCATGTTCAGCCACGTGATCAGTGCATGATCAGTCACGTGATCAGTGCATGGTCAGTCACGTGATCAGTGCATGATCATCCACGTGTGATCAGTGCATGTGGAGTCATGTAATCAATGCATTATAGCGCCGCGATAAGTGCACGATCAGTCCTGTGATGAGTGTGTGATCAGCCAAGTGACCAGTGCAAGATAGCTACGTGATCAGTGCATGATCAGTCACATGATCAGTACATGATAAGCCACGTCATCAGTGCATGATAGCCACGTGATCACTGTGCATACAATTACGTGATCAGTGCATGCGCAATCACGTGATCTGTGCATGAGAGCCACGTGATCAGTGCATGATCAGTCACGTGATAGGTGTGTGATCAGCGACGTGAACAGTGCATGCTCAGTCACGTGATCAGGGCCTGCTGAGCTGCGTGATTACTGTCTGCTCATCTGCTTGACAATTGCCAGCTGAGCTGTACGATTCCTGCCTGTCATCTCCTTGACAATTGCCACCTGTGCTACGTAATACCTGCCTGCTCATCTACTTGATTATTGCCAGCTGAGCAGCATGATTTCTCAGAGCTGAGTTCCATGATTATTACCTACTGATTCCTGCCTACTCAGCTCTTTTTCATTGCCTCCAGAGGCACATGATCAGTGTATGACAGCAAACATGATCAGCACATGATGAATCACATGATCAATGCATGATAAGCCACGTGATCAGTGCACGATCAGTCACATAATCAGTGTATGTTCATCCGGGTGATCAGTGCATGGGCAGTCATGTGATCAGTGCATGATATAGACGCGTGATCAGTGCATGATCAGTCACGTGACCAGTACATGGTAGCCACGTGATCAGTGCATGATCAGCCACGTGATCAGTGCATGATAGCCACGTGATCAGTGCATGATCAGTCACGTGATCAGTGTGTGATCAGCCACGTGATCAGTGCATGATCAGTCAGGTGATCAGTGCAGGAATCAGCCACGTGATCAGTGCATGATCAGCCACGTGATCAGTGCATGATCAGTCACGTGATCCGTGCGTGATCAGCCACGTGATCAGTGCATGATGAGTCAGGTGATCAGTGCATGATCAGTCACGTGATCAGTGCATGATCAGTCACGTGACCAGTGCATGGTCGCTAAGTGGATCTGATCATGATCAGCCACGTGAGCAGTGCATGATAGCCACGTGAGCAGTGCATGATCAGTCACGTGATCAGTGCATGATCAGTCATGTGATCAGTGCATGATCAGTTACGTGATCAGTGCATGATCAGTCACGTGACCAGTATATGTGTAGCTACGTGATCATTGCATGAGCAC